>NW_007233182.1:77188-145020 GCF_000164805.1 Carlito syrichta | reverse complement strand
TAGAGATGAGGTCTCGCCTGCCCAGGCGGGTCTCGAACCCGCGGGCTCAGGCAATCCACCTCAGCCTCCCAAAGGCGCGGGATTATAGGCTGAGTCACCAAGTCCGGCTACTATTTTTTTAACTATTATTTATTATAGAGACGAGGTCTTGCCAAGTTGCCCAGGTTGGTCTCGAACCCCTCGGCTTAGGCATTCCTCTAGACTCTGCCTCCCAAAGTGTTGGGATTACAGGCATGAGCTACCGTGCCAAGCTAAGTTTCTATTTTAAATGAGCTATATAACAAGAAGAAAAAAAATTACAGAACATGAAAGAATAGCATAAATCAGAGTCAGAAAAACTCAGAAATGGTTTGATAAAAAAGAAAAAGGAGAAAGATATTTCAAAAATAATGAATAAACTACAAGCAACACAAGAGAAATCACAAACACACAAATGTTAATATAATTTGATAAAGGGAAATAAATCTGATTTATGCTGATTTCAGTGTTACTTTAGGTCACTAAAGTCCTCCAGAGTCATCAGTGTAAAGGTCTGTGAGTACCTACTATGTGCAAGGGACTGTCATGGTTCCTAGAGGGAATGCTAGTTTCTTCTCTTGGTATACAAGTTACATCTCAGCTATCTGAAACCGGCTAAGCTATGCACGTGTATTACAAGTTTAGAAATATCTAACATAGTTTTTAATTAAATGTCTTTTGAATGACTAGGTTCAAGCAACTGTGTTGTGCAATCTTGGGGACATAAAGATTATTTAGAAACATTTCCAGCCCTTAAGGAGTTTACAGTAATAGACATTAAGGGTAATTGAATGTATCCACCTAAGAAATCAGATGATTAGGTGAGTCAGGTTTTTTAATAGAAGTGCTTCTTCTGCAAAGCAGGATGCAGAGGCTTACTCCCTGGTTTTGGATTTTATGTGCGTTTTAAACAAGTGCACCACTGACCAGTTTGTTAATAAAACAAACGAACAGGGAGAATTTCCCCCCCTCCTGTCCTTGAATTTAATTGTGGAACTATGACAGAAAATGAAAACAAAACAATAGAATGACCTTCACCTTTAGGAACTCTGTTTCCTATCAAGTCATTTCCTACAAGCAGGAAGCCTTCCCAAGCCTTTCTGTCTATTGGTTCTTATACTGTTGGTATTTACCAACACGTACCATTTTCTAAGTGGTTATTTAGTCTATAATAGTCAAATTGCAGATAATTAATTATAAGAAATCATTTTGAAATCAGAAATATATTTCAACCTCTCTGATAAAGTTTCATTTTTAAAACTCAGAATACTTGAGAAGATTTTTAGGACAAAAGCCCAGAAGACTCCAAAAAAATTATATGCATGTAGTTATTATTAAATTAAGGTGATTATATTTACCATATTATTTTATATATGTTAAGGACTCCAGTTTACCAAATTATATGCTAAATATGATCTAACCTACTTTTGGTAATAGCTAGAATAGAAAATAAATACCCTGGGTTCCCCCCAAGATGAATTTCCCAAGCTCTCCAAAATCTGCCTTTGAGAATTAACTTTAAAATGTTACACAGAATATATGTGCTTCATCATTTACATTGTAAATCACATAGACTAAAAATAATAAGTTATGTGATCTTAATATAAATACATCCCTTTATTTAATGAATATTTTTGAATAATCGTAATACTTCCATCAGCAACTGGTTGTCAATGACTAACATTTCTTATCCTATGAGTTTTATGCTTCACTATTTAGATTGCCCTGTAAGTCTAGTAAACTGTAAACTCTTTGGGAAGAAGGACTTTATTTAGAGATCATCAACAATGGGAATGAGATCATACAGAAATTCAAAATAGTGCTGGGATTAGAATTTGGAATTTCTGAGGCTTCTTTGGCATCTCTGTCATTTTGTTTCTAAGAACATTCTCTTTTTAGCTTTAGGGGCTTTCCTTGAGAGCTTCTGAACCCACTGTGTCTATAACCTGCGTTAACCAAGGCCTTTCTATTCCCAAATGGTTTTGCTTTCCCTATCCCTTTCCTCCCCTGGTACTGGCCTAGTTAGCTTCTGGGTTGCAAAGCATTTAGCAGCTCTCTGCCTCCAGCCTGTTTCTTTTAGATCTGCTGTGGTGTTTCCTCCTCTTGGTGCCAAGCAGGGTCATAATCTTTGCCTCAGAGTTTCTGACTACTAATCTTCCTCATTGCTGAGGGGAGGATGAAGAGAGAATCAAAGTTTTGCATTTTTCTCATCTGTCCCTCCAATTGCAGAAAGAAGAATGTGAACTTTTTCTTGCTTTCTTTCCTTTTCTTTTGAGTTGGATTCTCACTCTGTCACCCAGGCTGGAGTGCAGTGGCACACTCACGGCCACCGCAGCCTCGACCTGCTGGGCTCAGGTGATCCTTCCACCTCAACCTTCCAAGTAGCTGGAACTACAGGCACACGCCCCACGCCTGGCTAAATTTTTGATTTATTGTAAAGATGAGGTATCACCAGGTTGCCCAGTCTGGTCTCAAACCCATGGGCTCAGGCAATCCTCTCACCTCGGTCTCCCAAAGTGCTGGGATTATAGGCGTGAGCCACTGTTGCCCGGCCAAATGCGAACTTTTAAAAGAAACTTTTCCTCTGCTTTCCTTGTACTGGCTTTTTAAAAAAATGTATGCACTTACTCCTCCTTCGGAGTGGTCCACATCATTCTTTTGCTGTCTGTCAGTAGCTTCGTGAGCATTCCTTCTCACAAGAGAGTAGCTCAGGCCCTCAAGTCACTCCCCCAGCTAACCTATCGAATATAGATAAGATGGCTTCATTATTCCTGAAGACTAAAAACATTTCCACTGATGAGACAGTCTATTTATTTACGTTTTATTGAAAAACTTGGTATAAAAGATTTTATTATCTTGACAACATATTCTGAAATACTCACTTTTTCTGACTAGAATTGCCAAATATAGCAAGTAAAAATACAAATAAATGGAAATATAACTGGGTATTCTCTGTTTTATCTACAAGTCCTACTTCTAATTTCACCAGTAAATAGTGTATATTATATAATGCTTATTTACAGACGACATGGTTTTCTATTTGGTTATGATAGAAGATGATTATTAAAACTGTTTAATCTTTAATATTGGCTTTTCGTCTGTAACCAACATTCTGAATCAAGTACCTAATAACTTCAGAGGCACTTTTTTTTAAGAGTAAAATCCCTTTAGAATGTATGCTTGTATGTCTAATTCTTTTCATGAAAATAAGAAAAAAGAAAAATACTTTGAATAAGATCTTGGAATCCTTTATGCTGTTCTAGTTGGTATAAATAGAAATGTTGTTAATGACTCAGAATTTATTTTGTTCTCTTTCTACCCCAAGCAGTGTTTTTACTTGACTCTTTTACTGTATAAAAGTCTCTCCAATAAATAGTTTTTCTGACTACCCTTTGTAGAAAGAACATGAGCTTCAAAGTCAGCCAGATAGTTGTTCATATCTCTTATGCCACTTCAAGGCTTTGTGAAACATCTTATACATATAACCTAACTACTCTGAGTCTCAGTTTACACATCTGTGATAAAGGGATAGTGTTGTAAGGATGAACTTTAGAAGTATAATTAGCATATCATGATCACTTAATAAACATTAATTTCCTTTCTTTTTGTATTTACTGAACCTTCACAGTCAATTTTTGCAATGCCTTTTGAAGGCATGCAGCACATTTCTGCTTTGCTATGTATTTTATCTTTCCAACTATACTAAAAGATCCTTGAATGCAGGTAATCTCATAGCATACGGTATCTTATATATATATTCATATACAAATATTAATATTGGGAGAGGAGGAAGTGTATCTCACTAGTACATTTATGAAGTACTATACCTTTCACATACAGAGGAGATTAAAATACAACTTTTCAAAATATTATAGATCATGATGTTATTAAGATGTCCTTTCTATCCAATGGGACATTTTCCAACTTGGACATATTGCAGATAACTAAATAAATATTTAAATAAACTATAGGGATTTATAGTATGTCGGGTCCATTGGTTAAAATGCACATACTTATTTAGCAAACTCACTATAAAACTAGAAATCAGAAACTAGTCTCAAATGGTCAGTATCATATACTTCCAAGTTTCATATACTTTGAAGAACTGTTATGCACTGGAAGAATCATATGATTTGAAAAATCTTTGCTTAGAATAATACTACTTTGTACTTTAACTTTTAAAATACTTTTAAGTACATTATCCTCTTTGATGTTACAGATCACCTATTGGCAAACAACCACATTTTATAGAAGAGAAAATAAAGGTTCAATTTGATTCCACATTTTTCAACTAATAAGATGTTTTCTGAAATCTGTTTAAATTATTACATCATACTTTCCTGATTGCAAATGGAAGCTTTTGAATAGTCAGCTATGCCAATAATCATGGCATCACAGATATATGTTTTTATTTTACTGTCTTTTGAAAAGCAGAAATAACTAATTCTCAGAATGTAGCATAAAAAATAATATAGCATATATTTTAAATAACTCATTCTCTTATCCTTTGATATAATTGAAGGTGCCAGGCCCCATGGCCAAGTTTAATGTTTAGAAGACTAACTGATTAGTGATGACACCAAATTAGAGCAATAAAAGAATAAATAATTCTTTAGTCTTGAAGGCAATATTTCAGAAGAAAATATTCATATATTTATATGTTATCAATGAATGTGGAAGCACATTTCATACTCCAGCAACATTTAAAATACCAGTTTTTACAGATCAACTATATTTCTTAGAACAGTGGTAGAAATGCTCCATGCTTTTGTTTCTCCCAAAATTCTCATCTCTCTGTCATTTTCAAGAGATAACTGCACTTCATTATTTTCTGAATTAATTGAGACGATCTACTGTGAACTCTTTTTTTCCTACCTCTACATATCATAGTCACTAGTCATCCCATCTCTTTAGCATGTCTTCTGGGATGATGTGCTTCTTCTCCCCACAAGGCTATCGTCTACTCCTGCCCCCTTTTTTTAGCTCTATCCCATCCCCTCCAGTGATTGTCTCAATTATCTTAAGAAAACTTCTGTTCTTTTGTATTTATTAAGCTCATTATTACGTTTTTTTTTTATTTAAAAGAAACAGCAAATAAAACCTCTCAAACTATAATTCCATTTTATTTTGGTCTCCACAGAACTAATCTAAAGAGTTGTTTGCACACATGGCCCTGGTTTCCCCTGATTTGTTTCCCAGTAACTCCCTGCAATCTAACTTCTACTTCACCAACTCCTTGGGAACTGATATCTGATAGTCATATACAAATTATCAGATCAACTTGAACTTAACCTCTTTGAGTTTTTGGAGTTTGAAGATACATCATCCATCCTGTCCCATCAGAATTTTTTATTAATATAATTAACATTTTTATTCAGATATAATTTACATGCCACAGAATTTATCCTTTAAAAATATGCAAATCAGTGGTTTTTAGTATATTCACAAGATGTGCACCCATCACCACTAATTCCAGAATGTTTCACCACCCTAAAAAGAAACACCATGCTTATTAACAATCAATCCCCATTCTCCTCTTCCCGCCAGCCCCTGGTACCCTCCTATCTATTTGTTGTCTTCCTAAGTTTACCTATTCTGGGCACAGAATATTCTGTACCTGTTCATACAGATATTCTTTACCTATTCATACAAATAATTTGAGTCATACGTTATGTGATCTTTTGTTACTGACTGATTTTACTTAACATGTTTTTAAGGTTTATCCATGTTGTAGCATGTATCAATACTTCATACACTTTTATAATACCATCCGATTTTATGGATACGTTAAATTTAGTTTACCCATTCACAAGTTGATAGGCATTTGTGTTGTTTACATCTGTGGGGCACTAAGAATATGTACAACTATTTGTAGGGACATATGTTTATATTTCTCTTGAGTGTATACTGTACCTGGGGTAGAATTAATGAGTCATATGGAAATTGTGTGTTTAATATTTTTCAGAAGTTTTTTTTACTGCTCTTACTGTGCTTTCTTCATTATTCATTTTCTTCCTTTCCACCATTTCCTATGCCCACTTAACAAAATTTGCCTCATGTTTTGGACCTTGACACTTCCTCTCTGTGTTCTCTCTATCAGCAATCTAATAAACTCCCTTTGCCTTAACTATCCATTTCTCTGCTACTTTTGATAATCTCTTGTCAGCCTGATCATTGTCAACCTAGGTATCTCATCATTTACTTTCTACTAAAGAAATTTTCTCTTGGTTGTCTTGCCAACAAGTAAACAGCATCATCTTCTCTCCAAAACCTGTGTTTTATATTCTAATATACCCCTTTTCAGAAGGGGCACAGTTGTTCACTCAGTTGCCTTTCACTTAAAATTTTAGGGTCATCATTGACTCTTTCTTATTTCATACCCAGTTACTAAGTCCTGCTAGTTCCATTTTGACAGTACCTCTTATGATTCTTATTTTTTGTTAGTACGATTCTTATTGATTCTATCTCTTATTCGGACAGTTGCACATATATTTTTACTGGTCTTTTTACCTCTGTCTTGTCTCACTCTCTTCATCACTTATCATATGTCCTTCACAACAGAACTCCAATATTATCTTGGCCCAGATTTCAGCAGTATTTGTCCTTATCTGGTAAATAACATCAAAAATTATCTGGTTATATCCCATATTTAACCCCAACCAATCATCTCACTGTGTTTCACTAGCTCCTGAGCTAAGCATGTGCTCTATCCAAAATCAATTATTTTCTTTTCACTATATGGGATCCTACATTTTCTTTGCTTCTGCTTGACATGGACTTTTGTCATCTTTCACAGAGTGAAATATTTCTCATTTAAGATTAGAGCCCAAATATTATATATCTGCCATTAAAATTTCTCTGAGCTTCATAACTAAAAACAATTTCTTCTACTCATGAACTTCTGAAATTTTTTTGATATTGTTTATGGCTATTTGACATTCAACTTATTAAACAGTAAGCTTTTTGAAGGTAGAAACAATGTCATATCACCCCTCCTGCCTCCATAAATGTGTACTGCTTAGTATTTGGAAAATCCTTTACTTGGTATATGGAAAAAACTCAAAAAATTTTTAATGACAAGTTTTATGTGTGTTATTCTTACAAATATTTTCCCAAATACTACTTCTTCCACAATCTTACTTTTAGTTTGAAGAGGAAATTCAGAACAGAGGACTCAAATAATAGTTTACACCCAGATATTATGCTATAATTTAGTAGCATGTATTTTTAATATCTAATATGCCAGTTGAAATTATAATATCTAATATGCCAACTGAGATTATAACAATATATCAGTAATATGTCTTCAATCTACATTCAAACAAAAGAAGATATTGAACTTATGATGAAAAAAAAATCTACTATGGTGTGTGAGAAACAAAAAATAGATTCAAAGTATGTTTGAGAAAAATAATAAAATATTTTATAGCCAAAAGAGAAATAACCAAGAAAATGCACATAAACCATTTTGGTTTCTGAAACATGTTCCATGAAAGAAAGAGGTTGTAAAACCATTAATTTTAATGAAATTGGTTTCAATTTCTCTTTCCCTTTCATAGTTGAGAATTTTAAGTTCGAGAGAATTGCTTATTACATATTTAGTATTATTAGAGATAATATTAATGTTAGTGTTCATCTATGTGTTCCATTAACAGTTCATTATTGTTAGTAACACAGTGATTAAGAAAATAGAACTATGAATACCAGGCTAATTGCTATTGTTTACTACAACCTGTGGAATGTCAGCTCTGAGGAAAAAAATGTGTTTATCTTATTAAACTGATTCTTTATCTGAAAAAAAAAAATCCTGACTTAGCCGTTAGTTACTGTTAACTCACAGACTTATTTCATGGAAGAATTTCTGAGGTTATCTGGGAGTTTGGAGTCATAATGGGATATACTTAGATTGGGTTTGGACCTGAACCTGGAAGACTTTGTTTTTCGGAGGGTGACTTGAGGACCCATCCCATCACAGACTGAATACTGTGATTGTCTTGTCTTTGGATCTACATCATGAGATGTAAACCAACAAAAGACTGACATCTGATTTGTAAATAGGATGCTCTGCAAGTATTTACTCACTCTTAATAACATTCTCTTATAGTATAGCATTATTTTATAATTATCATAAGATAAATTCTCTCAGTATCTCAGTTTGACCTCCATAGTGATGCACAATATACATACACATTTGTTCTCTAACTGTATGTAAAATACACTCCAAAAAAGAATTATTTTAAGGAATATTTTCTAATAATTAACTTTTTCACCACACTTAGTCTAATTATGTATCAGTCATGAAAAAATAAAGGGTCAATAGCTACTAATGCATAATTTCACTCTGATAGATTGCTACTTGAAAATAAGTTATGACAATTAGATGATTAATTTTCTCCTATTAACGAACATTCCGAGACTTCATATTACATTTATCAGTATATTCTATTCTGTGAGAAAATAATATGAGGAAAACCAAACAGAATAGGAATTCATATCCTATCTGGAGGGATCTGAATATACTTTTTATCAGTCACACTTGGGAAAATAATTAGATAAGGAAACTATATTTGAAAACTTATTATATTTTCAGTAGCCAAAGTAACATGTTGAAGACATAATATGTTAAAGGTTGAAATATATGAGTATGAGAAGCAAAATTCTGGATATCCTGCTGGCATTTTTTTTTTTTTTTTTTTTTTGGTTCTGGTTATCTGCAAAGTATATACCCCCCTTGTCAGTATAACTAGGGAGTGCCTGTGTAAACATTCTTGTTTCGCCTGTTCCACATAATCGTTTCTTGTATCATATTTCTTCTGACCTCGCTATCTGAAACCAATTACAGAAGATCCATTTGGGCTGCATCTATTTTCATAAGAAGCCTAGGCAACAGTGTTTTTCTCAGAGATGAATATCAACATCAAATATGCTTCTGAGTGCTTTGTTATTTATGTTTCAGAGAGATTTTGTAGCCTTCAGCTCTCAAGAATGTGTCACGCTGTGCTGTTTATACATTGAAGATATTAATGGGCGTAGATGTCATTTTTCATTTTAATGTCTCAAATGCAACAGGCTGATAGGTTAAGCATTCCTATTTTTATGGGGTGAGATATGACTGATGTCTGTTTTTTCCTCAAATATACATATATTTACTTTGAAAAAATAGAAGTTATTTATAAGCCTTAGCATACTCAACATTTTTTGTTTTCTTGGGTATTTCTAAACTATACTCTTACTTTTAGTGAAAGTTTCCAGTGTTCTTCAGGGAAAAAAATATTTATATGGCAGGCTACAAAGCTTTTCCATCCTTAATTAATTATCACAATGACCTATTCATTAGACTTAATCTGCAAGGTTTTCATAGCAAGCATAAAATTCTTGCTATTACAGAAGAGTAATATGGCTTGAACTTTGCTTTTCTTATATAAAAGTTTAGTTTAGTTAAAATTACACAGCAACTGTCAGGAATGATGTTTTCAATAATTATTTTAGAGCGAAAGGCACTAAATTATGGAAAACATGTATATTACTACACCTCTGTAGGCTAACTAAATATATACCTTTAGTCTATTATACAGAATTTTATTCCTTTATAAAAAGTATGTTAATTAAATCTGATTCCAATTTTTAAAATGCCCTATCTTAATTTTCTTTAGCTTTACTAAAATTAGATAACGTCATTAAGCAAAGTGCACTCTTAATTCAAAACAAATGTGTTTGTGGAAACTAGATATGGTTTGACTGCCTTAGAAATCTCTTTCGTGTTGTTCATTGGAATCAGATTCATCATTATGAAAACAAATTTTGTAAACAACTTTTGCCTTTTGCTCTAAATTAATTTTGGATGGAGGGTAGACCATATAAATGCCTAGCTGACTCATAGAAATTTATGAATAGTCCTGGATTTTATTTTGTGTGTGTTGATGGAAGTGGCAAGTGATTTTCAAATTAATATTTTATGCAATTTGACACTTAACACTTTATATTGATGGAAGTGTTTTATCTCATAATCTTTCATCTTTGGAGTAGCTACAATAATAAATTGCAAAGATGAACTAAACGTCTTTGAGCAATTGTTTATTAAAATTCAGTCCTAAAGTGTTATCCAGAATGCTGGGAATAAAAATGTCATATGGTGCATGCAGTTAGAATGCAAACTGCCAGGATTTCTGCTTGAGTTTTAAATCATTCCTGATCTCTTGGAATTGTTTTTTTGTTCTCCCACCTCTTATGTTTACTATAGCAATCTCTACTGCTACCCAAAGAATGCTGAAATAGGCAAAAAGTTATTTGTTATAAGAGTTTGTATTAAAAGATGATCCTCAACTATTTTAAGGATACTTGTAAATGAATATGAAAACCAAACTACTTTAAAAGTAAGAACCATGTTTTAGCCAGCTGTCTTGTGGTGTTCCTCTGTTATTATTGCTCCTTTACTAACAGTCTAAGTGCATGCTTTTGGCACTGATAATTTGATGAACAAAAGTTATAATATGTTTAATTTTCTAGTGTTTTTGTATTGCCATTGCACAGTATAATCTATTGGTTACTTAAGTTGAGTTGAATTAATATAACGCAGGTTGGTGAAATGGACAGTGTCTCAGACATGTTTTGTTTTGTTTTGTTTTGTTTTGTTTTGTTGAGTTGGAGAGAATCTGAGTTTTTGACCAGGTCTGCTACTGCTTTGTGACTTTAGTCAAGTTTTTATAATATTGCTTCTTCAGCTACTCGTCTACAAAATGAGAAAGCTAGGCTAGGCAATTTCTAAGGTTTCCTCCAGCACTGGAATTCTGCAATTCTGTAAGTAATAATTGATCAGATAATCAGAATATTACAATATTTCTGAGCTCCATCAGGTGTCAGTGGAGTCTGTAATGAAGTTAAGAATGTTGGAGACACTTGGCCATAAAAATGGTGTATATTCTGTGATAGTTGTTCTATATACTATCTACATAGTTGTTCTATGTAATATATTTCTATGTAATGTAAAACAAAAAGATTATATTGTCAGTTTCCATTTAAGGTCTGAAAAAATGGATACATTCTCTTTACAGGTAAAGAATAACTTATTATTCTATATTCCCCTTTACTGAAATTTTTCTGGTTGCCATCTAATGAATCCTTTGGCTAAATAGAGACAATATGGTACTCTGGAATGCACTCTGACCTGGAAGCCAGAAGACCTTGAACAAAGCATTCATAAATTGCTTTGTGACCTGGAACAAAGCAACTGACTACTCTAGGTTTCATTTTTTTCATTTGCTAAAATGAGAGGGTTGGATTAGATGATTTCCAAGATCACTTTTAGTTCTAGTCATTCATGATTCCAAGGTTCTAAACTGTGTTTATTAGGATTTTTTAAGAATAATAAAATACTACACAATCAAAGATAAATTAAGACTGTATATAAACAAAATACATGAATCAACTCAATTTTTTTTTACATGAAGAAGATAGCTAAACTTTGTGTGGATTTTGACGTTACCTGGAAAAATAATTGAATGAATGTTTTATTTTGAGAGTTTTACATAGATGCAGACTAAGTCACCTATAGTAATTGCCATTTGAAAATAATATCATTTGTAGTTATTTTATAAGTTGCAATTAAAAGAATAAAGCTATATTATTTAGAATATCTAGTGAATCTTTTCAAATAGTGAATTTTGTGGTAATAAATTAATTGTGGTATTAGTTTTCAATTGTTTTTTTTCTTCAAACTGAACTCTAACAAATTGCCTGAATTCACTGGAATGTAGCAGCCTTAGACATATTGAAGTTGACTTGTAATTACTTGAAAAGTTTAAAAAACAAAAGGAAGATTTTTATGATGAGTGTGTCTCCAAATGTAAAAAGCGTGCTTTACAAACTAATGCCAGATCCTGCTATGGGAAGACAAATCAATGTTGTTAGGAGATGGTGATAGTGCATTCAGTTTGTTTACTTTGGTTTCTATGTCTGCCTGCCTTTTCAGAAAACTTGCTTGGAGCCAGACTGTAGCAGCCCTCTCTCTGTCTTTTCATAATTGATCAGGGGATGACTGCCTTCCCTGAGGGTTAAGACGTGGCAACTTTTTCTGTTTGCTCAGCATCTCAATGCAGTAGTTCAAACATTGTTCACACCAGCTGGCAGTGTAATGCCATATGCACATCTTGTCAAAGCAACTGTTGTCATGGATACTAGAAACTCTCTTAAAAACCAGATCATTGATTCCAATCAAAATTGTACTTTTTATCAGCTGAGGATCTTAATTATTATAGAATAATAGTAATCCAATAATGTTTTTCCCATTGTGAAAAATTAATCTTGTATTTGAAAACAGTGAATAACATAGTAGGGCAATGATTTATTTTTGTGTTATGTGGTGAAAAATTTCATCACTAGTGTTCATTGAACTCAGTTGTCAAGAGAGAAAATGAATTTTTAAAGGGGCTCTTAAAAGTTTTCTTTAATTAGTTTATACTGTTGCCTTTAAAACAATTTACTATGCATTTTGTTTTATGACACTAGTTTTTATATGATAAGTTTATATAGTACATTTACTGAACTGTCCTTCCTCTAGTAAATGAAATGCTCATATTAATTTCTTATGTGAAGTTTTATTTTCCTGAGTAGGAAAGAAAACATAAAAATAAATGAAAACATCTTCTATTTTGATTGGTATTCTGTCACACATAGAAACAAACCTGATTGGTTGAGTGGTAATTTCTTTGTTCTCTGATTTTGCTAAGAATGCAAATGAAAACCACTCAATTTTATTTGGCATTAAAACTGCACTTTATTTTGTCAAAGGAGAGGTTTCCCCTTGAATTGTAAGTACAAAAAAAAGTGTTTTTAATCTTTAGTGAAAATCCTTATTAATTCACTTTCAAGATAATCTGATGTTGATTTGTCAAATTTAATTACAGCTTCCGGTAACACTTGAAGTCTACTGCTTTTGCTTCAAAATTGTAATATGAAAATGCAAATTGAATGATAATTTAAAAGGGAGTGGGCATTTTAGTTGAACACTCAAAGACAAGTTCCTTGTGGAAATGAGGTTACTGATGCAGTTTATGATTTTTTTTCCTCTTTAAATACTTTAAACAAATTAACTTTATTTTCTGTAGGATTGCGTGCATCTTTGTGATTTTGAGTTAAGTTGCATACGTGTGTTTTGCAATGTTTTTCATATTAAAAGATAAATAATACTTATTCTTTCCAGAAGGAAGGCGGGTTCTTATACATTGAAGCCTTTTTCTATTAACCAAGGAATAACTTACAATCAATTTTACTTTCAGTAAAATATTTAAATATTGTTCTCTTTTTTGCTTTTAGGCTCTACAGGCAGCAAGACAACTTCTTTTACAGCAGCAAACAAGTGGATTGAAATCTCCTAAGAGCAGTGATAAACAGAGACCACTGCAGGTTAGTAAAACACTCCTGTCCTTGGGGTCTTATTTTAAAAGATGATCATAAGGGTAACAGATGTGCAGACCCAGTTTTATACATACAGGAAATTATTACATTTACATATGTAAGTAATTTTAATTCATAAAGAGAATTCATTTTGTCTTCTTAAAGGACAAGAAATAATTTTCTATTAATATAGATTTCAAAAGTTTACAAGGTCACTCCCTGCAAAAATTACATAGTAACCACATTTGGTATACATAGGCATAAAGAATGTTGCATAGAACTCTCTTGTGGGATTTTAATGGAATTTTATCAGAATATAGGTTGAAATGGGAAAATTCTTTCTTAAAAGCAAAGTCATAGTAAAATTGTGTGGAAGGAAACAAAGCAATCTTAGACAACCCTTCTGCAGTTGTATCCAAGTGACAAAAGTAGAAAACCTCCAGGATTGCCAAAAAAACTGTTTGAGTTTGCCAAGGAGTTATTGCTGTTGCTACAGTTATAAAAACACATTCTGGAGTTTGTTGTCCTTACTCACTATGTTTGTCCTGTGAAACTGATAGGATATATGTCTTTTAAAGTAACTTTGTTTTATGTAATATAACCATTGTTTTATATAGTTTTCTTAACCCAAGTATATGGGATATTTTGTGAGGGGGAGAAACTTTTTTAAGGTGTAGTTTTTAAACGTTTGGAAGGCAGCATTTGGAATTGCATAAAACAAATCTCAATTATTCACCAGCTTTGTTGAAAGATAAGCAATGCTTTTTCCAGAATCATGTGTTATATAGTGCTATATCCTTGTCTAATGAGGCAAACTGTGATTTAAACATCTCTTATCACTTTATTTTAACAAAAAACATTTTTTATGACCTGTCTGTTTTTATTTTCAGGTGTCCTCACAGTTATTAGTAACCAAGTCTTACAAAATAGCCTTCTGAAGCTTAGTTTATATGACAATCATAGGCTACTGATCTACACAATCCAGGAATCACTTATTACCTAAAAACTGGATTAAGTGTGTGGTCCTTAAACAAATTTGAGATGAAAATATATTTTCTTGGCAGCAAAGTCACTGTGGAGGATGAGTGGGAAGAAGAGGGACTTGGGGAAGAGAGATGTTTCAACAGTCTGAAGTACAGATGTCTGCCATGACTGGAAATGAAAGTTTTATTGAATCAGTCCGAGTTTAAGAGTCTTTTTATTTTTTTATCTTTTACAATCAAACTCACATTTTAACTTATCAATAATTCTTTGTCATACATTCCTCGCCATCATATCCACCCCCAAGTTATAACAGTGAGTATAGCATTTCCATGGAGTTATCTGATTCCATGAGAGTCTCTTCATGCATTTACATGACAGAAATATTTACATAGAAGTCACAGAAGATAGCAAGTGAAATGTTTATCCTCACTATGGCTTTAAAGTGGGAATTTTGCTTTCTTGTTGGTGGAGAAAAGGAGATTTAGATGGTGGCAACATAAGGCAAAGATAGGAAAGAAGTAATTGTTTTGAGTACCTGAAAAACACTACTATCCTAATTCTATTTTATTGTCCTATTTCTATTTTATCATATTTCTTGACAAAGTAGAGGAATGTGCAGTTGTTCCTTCCTCTCCAAAGCTAAGTCCAGTTGAAGTTTCAATATTACTGGTTACCAGGATATCTCTGGAAAGAACAGCTGGGCTTTAGTTTTTCTACTTTCTTTTGTTGTTGTTGTTGTTGTTGTTGTTGTTGTATTGGAAGTCAAAATTTGATAATTTGACTAGCCATCATGTACATTTTTTAAGAAAACACCCACACATAGAATGTGGGAACATTAATGGCTTTACAATAAGAAGTTGTTGTTTGTGCACCAATGTCTAAATACAATTTTGAGCATAAGTCTCCAATTTTGTTATTTTAGCATGAAAGAGTGATTTAAAGTATTATAAATACCTTTTAACAATTGCATTTGCTGACCGTTGCTACAAAGACTTTCATTGTGTCACTTGTTTTTCGTGTTTTGTGATGCATATTGATCTGAATATATTTCCATAGTATAGATTATGAAACAAGTATTTTAGTATTATTTTAGTAATTTTACTGAGATCTCATACCAAAGTGTCTTAGGAATGGGAAGTTGGTTTTTATGATTGAGAATTTAGAAATAATGAAGACTTACCTGTTCACCAAAATATACACTGCAATTAATATGATGTAAGCCTAAATTTTTAGTATTTCATAGGAATTGATAAGCTTAGCAACTGGAGACATGCTGGGATTGTATTAAAAATCTAATAAAAACCTAAGAACATTTTATACTAGCTTACACATCTGTTGTCAAACAGGGATATTAGGAAATGCTTATCCTTGTATCTGTAAATACCATTTAGCATGAGTGCACTATTTGCCACTATGTTTAAAAAAAAGAGTAGAATATTATTGTTAAAATTTGTAATAATTTATTATGAAATTGACAATTAACATTTTTTCGCATATGATTCTCTCACAATGTAGTTGTTTTTCTACTAAACTAAGAGTTTGACAAAACTTGTATAAAAGCGTTGGTGTATTATATTTTAAATTTCAAAAGGATAATTGAAAATTTTCAAAATCTGTACTTGCAAGGCAAGGTATTTGGTGTTTAATAGATCATGGCAGTTCTTACTATAGCAGGCATGACATCTTTAGAGAACCAAAAGAGATACTTTGTGTTATCTACTATAAAACATAGTTTTGATAGAGGACTATTTTATAAAGTTTGAAAGAAAATACAGATTTGAAATAACTGTTTGGATGGCTCAAGTCACAAGAACAATATTCTGTTGCTTATTAACGCTCGGCTGAATTTCTTTTATTTTTTAAGAAGTGGTGGCCAGATTTGAAGTGTGACATGGTAAAGAATATATTTTTAGAAGACTAGCATTTACTATTATTTTTTCCATTTACATTTTTTCAGTTTTTTGTGCTACGGATGGCATAGATATTAGCATGTCTAATGCAAAATGGAAAGAATAAACATCACATCTGACAAGCTTGAGTACAATTGTAGTAGTGATTTCACCTTCATGTATAGATATCTGAATATATGTATTTGAAACATGTATACATTGTCTAACTATTACATGAAACACCAACTGAATAGGTCCAGTCAGTAGGTACATTGATTATTGACATATTGATGAATAATATATAAAGATTGTGATGCAAATTGGAGTTGATATTGACCTAAGCATTACCAGATACTTCTTCTTTACCTTCTTATTATGTATCCCAGAAAATATACCCTAATATAACAGCCAAAGACAACCTCTCATTTTAATTTGTTTAATTTATGTATTTATTTATATCTCATATCATGTACTAGATTTGATATACTTTTAGTGATCCATAATTTAAAAAGTTAACCAAAGAGAATAATACATAAATGTTTTCAATTTCAAGAAACTTATTTTCAGGTTAGAAAGAGTAAATTAACACCACACACACACACACACACACACACACACACACACACACACACATACTCACACACTAGCATGTAAATGCACACTTCCATAATCTGTACATTTAAACTTTTTTTGTAAAATACATTATCTATTTTCCTGCCTATGACAAAGCTACTTAATTTAGTTTAGATATGAAAATTGGTCGCATTATTGTTCTTGTTACATTTACAGCCATGAGACAGACTTGTGGTTCTTCAACAGCTGTGCAGAGCAGAGACGTAAATTTAAGGTAAATGCCATTGCTTTGCTATCTTAGATGAATATTAGTATTTAGCATTTTAATCACTGCCTTCATTGTAGGATAATATCTAATATAAAGTTATCTTTTCTAGCAGGTAATTTGAGTTGTAAGATTTTTGTTATTCTGTCTTAAACGTTCAGGAATGGAATAGTAAAAAGCAAAAGTGAATTAAACCTAGGGGACTTATTCTGACTCTGCCACAAAATAGTTACATACTTTTGAAGAATTTACTTAACATCTATAAAATAAAGATATTGGGTTAACTGATGGACAAGATTTAAAATTCCATGGCTAAAGATTTATTTTTTTTGTTTGTTTTTGAAGTAAGTGATAGGCATCTTAATTTTTCAAAATTAGGTATATCTTGTTGGAGACTAGCTTATAAATTAAGGATTATGTTTTCTTTTTGTTTGTTTTTAGTTGCAAAGCGCATATTTATTAACATACCACAGCCAGAAATAATTATTTTGAATAAAATAATTAAATCCCATATGTATGGAAACCATAGTGCAAATACAATTCTGTACAACATCCCAGGAAGCTGTGTTTTGTTTAATGTCTTGAAATAATGTTATGAATTGTGTTTAGGAGAAGTGTAAGCTATATAAAGAATTATTTAGCCAGTGTATTTTTAAAAATAATCTACATTGATATATATTGTAACATAATGCAATTTAAAACTGTTTCTAACTTTCTCTACTACTTCATTCCAAATAGTTAAAAATAACATCAAGCTGACAAAACCAGAAATACCATAGGGAATTTATCAGTGATTCTAAAATGATCATATGCTATGAAAGAAATATAGAATAGTAATGAAATTTTCAAATTAAAAAAATATTCTGGAGTAAAATACTAACTTCTGTGGAATATAGAATCAGTCATCTCTAAATATGTTTTAGAAAATAATACAGTTCCTTTTATGCCGTGGTAAAGAATGAAATTGACTCTTTCAATTACTTTTTATTGTATACAAATTATAGAGAAACTAAGCCACATTTTGTTCCAAATACTTAAAGCACCATGGTCAGGATATTTGAGATATAGGTTTAAGTAATCTATTATGATGCAGAAAATTTCAAAATAATTTTGAACAGATATTCTTTGCTATTTATTTTGACTATGTATCAAAACAATGAGCAGTAAGTCTAATAGATCATTTAGAGATAATTAAATACAAAAAAGTTTAATTTAGTAACTACAGAGGGTGGCAAAAAAGAATATACATTTTAAGAAAGGAAAATCTATATTAAAATTATACTACTCAATATATACTGATAACAAAAGATGAATACAAGTCATGTTTGACTACAAGAGATGTTCAAAGTGGTTATCATCAGCATCCAGACACTTCTGATTACTGTGAACTACTTCAGGGTTTGCTGTTGTGCAGGGCCTCCTGAATCTTTCCTTATGCACATCACAGTACCAGGCGTCTCAAACTTACCACAAATGGGTAAAGATGTTAGGCGTGTTGGAGGTTCTGTTGCATACTAATGCCTCCATTGTCATTGTACTTCCACAACGTTCTCAAATTTCAAATACCACTTCAAAACGATCTTGCACTCCTCAAACGACAACTGTGCTTCCATCATTTTCTTTGTCCTGCCTGCCTCATGGTGATGTTAGCATTCATTTGATTAACACTGTCCTTTGAGCCAATGTCATACTACATATTGCTACTATAATTCAATTCAACTTCAAAAAGTAATTCATAAGTAACATCTCTTAAAATGTATATACAATTTTTTTTACACCCCTGGTGTTTATAAAAACAGACTATGCCTTATGTGGTCCTGATTTTCCCATTTCCATGAAGAACATTTCCTAAAAGACAGCATGAAATAGACAGATTTACAATAATGTTATAGGATAGAATCTTTTTAAAACTATGATAACGTTTCCACCCATAGCCATCTGCTCAAGGCTGACACCATGTGGAGGAGGGTCTGGGACATCTAGCCCATTACTACTAAAGAGTGCTCGAATGGAAAACTTACTGTATGACCTATTCATGACATGTAGATGAGAGTATATGTATTTTGGGTCTGAAGGCTGCCTCTGCCCTTAAGAGGACTTTGGATAGAATAAATTGATCTGTTGGAGCCTTTTTACTCATCTCTAAATTGAGACTAAGGATACCCACCTTGCAAGATTGTTGTGAAGATTAAAAAGAATACATGCCCTAAGAATAGCTTTTTTTATGCATGAATCCTTGGATGACGAGTTAATAAATAAATGCCAATATTAGGCTCCAGGTACTTTCTCTTGAGTCCAAGGTTATGATGTATATTCTATAGCATGGTATTTGGCCAAAAATTTTTACTATTCCCAGCTATTCCAATGATATGAAGTATGCCTAACATAACATTGAGTGTTTAGGGAATACTAGAGTATTTCCTACTTTAAGCATCCACCACATGTATATTTTATACTCACTACACATAAACTTATCTTTTAATGTTGATATTTTCTGCTAGACTATAAGTTCTATGACAGCAGGGATCATGAATGTCCTACTCACGTGCAATGCTTGGTCAATAAATGCATCCTGAAACAATGAATGCGGAGAAGATTATGCTGGGTGGAGGGTAAGAAGAGATTTTGGGGAGAAAACAAAATGCTTTCAATCGGTGTAAATTGAATATTTATCATGTGTAATGTCCTCAGAAACTAATGACTTAGTTGAGGAGATATTAAGACTTGTGCATAAACAAATACAATTTGGGCTGCAGTGGATGTGCTATGGAGATGAGAAAAACAGAAAAAGCAATAAGTATTTAAAACGAAAACTATCAATTCAAGCTAAAGTAATCAGGGAAGACTGTGTAGAGCAGGTGGCATCTATGTTGGACTAAAGAAAAGGAATTTAGCAGATAAAGGAGTTTTTGATGGAGAATTTTTAAAAAGATGTCATCAAAAATATAGGAATAGGAAATTTTGAGATCTGGTTATATAATAGTAAGTAGTTTGTTTTGATCAGCATAGAAGTATATATATTTTTTCATTTGTGACATATGTTTATTTAAGTGTGCAACTTTGGTTGACATAGCAAACAAACCTTGGAAATTCCAAGACTTAGTAGGGATATATTTTTCACTCATATAAAGTCATTATAAGTTTGATGACCCTCACTCATTTTGTGGATATGTTTTCTGAAATTCCTAAATCTCTAAAATTGCCTTTTTGGGGAAAGTAAAGATTTGAACATTGCATGGGAAATATGAGATGATTCTAAAAAGTTTGTGGAAAAATAAAATAAAGATAAGCCGAGCTCAGTGGCTCAGCCTGTAATCCCGTGCCTCTGGGAGTCTGAGGTGAGTGAATTGCCTGAGCCCGCGGGTTCAAGACCCGCATGGGCAACTTGGCGAGACCTCATCTCTACAATAAATAAAAATTAGCGGGGCGTGGCAGCGCGCACCTGTAATTCCAGCTACTCGGAAGGCTGAGGCGGAAGGATCGCCGGATCCCAGCAGGTCGAGGCTGCGGTGGCCGGGAGCAGCCACTGCACTCCAGTCTGGGCGACAGAATGAGATTCCAACTCAAAAAAATAAAATAAAATAAAATAATGAAATAAAAATATATACTTTATTTTTCAACATAAGCCCCATCAAGGTCAGGATACTTTTGTAAGCAATGATACCAGCCATTTAGTCCATGCATACAGAACTGCAGGTTCTGGAAGTTTGACTATTTTAAGACAGTCTTTTTTACATTAATAACTTAATATTCACTGAATAATAAGTTAAAACGTAACTGAATAAGAAAAGTAGGTGCCATTTCTATATTTTAAAGATTGGTAAACCTAAAGAATTTAGAAGAAACGAGCCAAATCAGAACTGCAAGGTGAACGCCTGATAATTTCCCATTTAAAATCTTGCAGAATGGCCCTTGTTTGATGAGAGGAAGGAGCAAGAGCATTGTCATGGTGAAGAAGTTCTCTCTGGTGGTTTCCCAGACTTTTTTTTTACTTAAATGTTGTCTGATTTTCTCAAACACTCATAATAAACAGATGTTTCTGTTCTTTGGCCCTCTAGAGAGTCAGCAAGCAAAGTGCCTTGAGCATCCCAAAAAACTGTTGCCATGACCTTTACTCTTTTTTTTTTTTTTAAGAGTCCTGTTTAGTTTAATAGTTATGAATGGGTTCAAACGCTGCAAGTGCCCATCACCAAGATGTAGAACCTGAAATGCCAAGATAATTAGTCAATTCTTTATGGTTTTAGTCACAGGAGCTATTTATTAAAGTTTTGTGATAAGGAGCAATGTGATCAAAACTGTGTTCTGTGAAGACCTAGTTCACAGTGGTACATTCGGAGGGTATTGTCAGGGAGGCAAGTTGTGAAGAATCTTGAATAAGGATAATCTTTAAAAAAAACAAGGTAGGCATGATAATGAATTCAGCATTAGACATGTTGAGTTTCAGGAAATGACAAGACAAGTAAGTCGATATATCCAGCTTTTAGAAAATTAGAAAATGAGCTTGGCAGGGAGGTCAGGATTATAGACAAATATTTGTGGAATAACCCAGAAGTGATAGATTAATCTACAGAAGTAGAGGGGATTTCCAAAAAAGATAATTTACAAAAAAGAGCTCATTAACATTCATATTCTTTTAGAGCGAGAAGAAATAGAAGCAGTAGAGTATAACAATCAAGTTCACATTTGATTTATAAAAGGAAGTCAAGGAAAGGGAGAAGTTTTCTTTTTGTTGGTTTTTTGTTTTTTGTTTTTTTTTTTGAGTTGAAGTCTCACTCTGTCGCCCAGACTGGAGTGCAGTGGCCGCTCCCAGCCACTGCAGCCTCCACCTCCTGGGCTCCAGCGATCCTTCCGCCTCAGCCTTCCGAGTAGCCAGAATTACAGGCATGCGCTCCCACGCCCGACTGAATTGTTTATTTAATGTAGAGATGAGGTCTCGCCGCCCAGGTGGGTCTCGAACCAGCGGGCTCAGGCAATCCACTCACCTCAGCCTCCCAAAGGCGCGGTGTTACAGGCTGAGCCACCGAACCCGGCTGGGGAGAGTTTTTAAAAGATGAAGTTTGTCAACTATGTCAAGTAGTCTCCATGAGAATGAGAACTTTTATGCATAAACATTGCTAGTTGAATTGCAACATTGATGATTTTTAATCTTCCTCGTTCTTTATTATTTATAATACAAGTGTTCAATAAGAATGGAGAAAAATTATACTTTAACATGAATGTTAAATAGAGAATTAATAAATGTACCTTTGCTTCTCAGATTGCAGTATAAAAAATGTATATTGTATATATAATACTGGGTTTCCATAAATTAAATATGGAAGAAAATTGCTTTTTAGGAGGTCAAATTTTATCTTTTCTTAGCTACCCAAGCACTTGCTTCTTTCTGTAATCCATTAGGATTTTAAGTATATATTCCCTTGACTTCTCTACCTTAACTAAAGTGAGAGGAAAAAAGAAATAGAACATTAATATTGTTATGGGAGCTCTCTATAGGATTTAAGACTTATGCTGTGAATTTTATCTTAAGATGTTTGGAGGTGTTATACAAGCTAAACTGCATGACAAAGTGAAGAATAGAGTCAGTACATGATTAAAGACAAAAAGTAAAATTATTTTGAAATTTACTTACATTTAAGATTCTTTGTGTTTCCTCTGTGGATTCTATTCACAGCTTTCTTTCAACCTGTGTTCTACATTTATACTTATTTTTCTTAAAATTTTTCTGATACCTTCACTTTTGCTACTGCATTTTTTTTCTCTTACCATTCTATTTTCTTTTCTTAACATGTAATCTTGTCCATTTTCTTAATCTCTATTCCTTCGATCCCATATTAATAAAACAGAATTTTTCAATACCTGTAAATAAGTGTGTACTTCTATATTGAACCTAAAAGGTATTCTAACACATCATTTTACTAACAAAATAATAAAACTGTGCTAATTCTGACAATCCAGTATCCCTTACTTAATTCTTGTCTTGCCCTAAGAATAGCTTTCTTTATGCTATTATGAGTGTTAATTTTAATATGAAAACAACTCTACTCTTGAACATCTTAGCTGCTTAGAAATATCTGGAACCCCAAAGCATTTTGTTTAGTGATAGAAATCTCCTGTTACTGATGACATTTATGGTTGCTTTTTAAAAGTCATCATCAGAACAGTTTCATTGTTCCTTAAATTTTTGGTCTGATTTTCCAGAAAACTCATTACACAATGAATGTACAAACTATAAGTGCTTAGGATGGTTATATTAAGTGGTCAGTTCTTCTAAATACATCTTGGGTTGTGCTGATTATGATTATTTTAGGAATGCTGACTTAGAAGCACAGCACTGGAAAAGATCAAACAAATGTGGGATGAGTTGTTCTTTCAAAATACTTAAGTCACCCTACCTTAATATAAAAATTATATAAGCTCATTATAAGAATCTAACATGATTTCAAGTTAAATTATGGTTGGGCACTAAGTTACTTTTCCCAAAGGCACTTAACAAATGCTAATAAATTGCTACAATATAGTGAATTTTTCAAAATGAAAATTATGTTCTCTGATTAGATGGAAAAGAAACTACTCATGAGAACTAATTATGGTAGACTCTTGACATTCACAAGGTATATATGCTGAGATCTTCATGAACCCTCAAATTTAAGAAATTTCCATTCCAAAAAATTGGAGAGGTTTGTGCAGGTGTTCTTTCTTACTGTTCTTATTGTGAATCAAGCTACCATTGTTTTATGCAATGTGTAATATAAGTTTCAATAAAATTTGCCTCATGTTTAATTTCAACTTTTAAAAAAGAAACTGTTTTCCCCCACATCACAGGATTTTCTGCCTCATTGACAACAGGTAGAGAACAGCAAAGTTATCTTGGTTATAGAAAATTCATGGGAGTGGAAGAATTGTTAGCTTATGAGTGCGAGAAGTCAGCAATCTAAAGATCATATCAGTTTTTCAGCTGCCTGGTTGTTTCATGGCTTGAAGAACAGCCAGGTGCATTATCTAGGAGTTTTGAGATCATATGAAAATATTCACAAAAATCCACAACATCCGTGAATGTTAAGGATTCATTTTATCAAATTTGCTATCTAGCCTCTATGAGGTAAACCAAAAGTGAACAAATAAGGCCTCCTTATTTTCATGTTTTGGCATTTCATTAAAGAATTGAGAGGGTCTCCATATTTTAATTTTTTTTCCTCCTTAATTAAATATCTCCACTAGCATCAATAAATTACCTGGAATGTTTCTTCCAGGTAATTGCTTAGTTTGCTTTTTAAAGCATGGTGAAAGACAATGTCTTGGGTATGAAGAGGTCTCATAAAAATTTATCAGATGGACCAGGCACAGTGGCTCATTCTTGTAATCTCAATGTTTTGGAAGGCTGAGGTGGGAGGATTGCTTGAGCCCAGGAGTTCAAG
Organism: Carlito syrichta; assembly: GCF_000164805.1. NCBI lineage: Eukaryota > Metazoa > Chordata > Mammalia > Primates > Tarsiidae > Carlito > Carlito syrichta. The sequence continues at coordinate 120,484 of NW_007233182.1, read as the reverse complement.
ACTAGCCTGGGCAGCATAGTGAGATCTCATCACTATAAAATATAGAAGAAGAAGAAAAAAAAAGCCTAGTGTGGAAACATACACCTGTGGTCCCAGCTACTCGAGAGGCTAAGGTGGAACGATTGCCTGACCCTAGGAGTTCAAGGTTGCAAAGAGCGGTGGTTGTGCCACTGCATTCCAGTGTGGGCAATGGAGTGAGACTCTCAACTCAAGGGAGGAAAAAAGTTTAGTGAATGAGTGAAGGCTTTATTTTAATGGCCATTAGTTGTTGACTAGTTTGGTCCAGGAATTCTGAATTTAGGATTTTATTCCTCAATTGGTCTTAAGAATTAAAGGTCTTAAGAATTAAAGGTCTTAAATAACACCCAGCTGTGGCTAAAAATATTTGAGGGTTGTTTAAAAAAATTGTCATTTGCATATGCCTATTTTTATAATTTTATAAGTATAGACATATAACCTGTAGTGCCTAGTAGTTAAGCATTTTGATAACACCAAATACACAGAAAATTCCTTTGCACCGTTTATAAATTCTTACACTTAAAATTCTAACACTTGAATTGCTGTAAAAGCTGCCACCTTGACATATTCTACTGCTAGTGCTACTGCACGTTATCAAGTGACAAACCAAGGAACACATTGAAGCTTATGATGTGCTGACATGAAGAAAACCCGTTGTCTCACAGACAGACTGAAGCAAATTTTTTAACAGACTATCTCTGTAAAAATATACAAACACAAAAACAAAGTTATTCTCTCTACATTCCACTTTCTTCTCATAGAACCAAGCATGCAATAGATTTTTAAAACATATTAGTGGTTAAGAATGTAGTTTCTCAAAATCTTGGGTATCATTTTTAAAGCTTTCCCTTTATTCTAGGAGAACTGGGAGAAATAATTTCCCTTCATCAGTAACTATCACCATTCCCTCTACACAATATTAAGAAACATTTAAACAATCAATTTTCTTTTTTTGGGTGGGAAGGGAGAGCAAGGTAGTTCTTTTTTGATTATTATTTTTATTTTAAAGATGTGGGGTACAACTAAGGGTGAGGTGCACAAGTGGTCATCGTGCAGATAAAGTTTGGGCACTCTTATTGATGTATGTGTCCCCCTCTCCCCAAGCAGTGTTCCACTTCTGCCATTCCCTTTCTCATAGTATTATGATAAATGTTCAGTGCTGCTTATGAGTGAGTACATGTTGTACTCAGATCTTTATTTCTATGATAGATCACTGAGTATTATAGACTCTAAATCCATCCAAGCTGCTGTGAAGTCCATCATTTTGTTTCTCTTTATGGTTGTGTAATATGCCATCGTGTATATGTGTAATATTCCATCATGTATATGTACCACATTTTCAAATCTAAGAAATTACTTGAAAATCTTTTTTAAAATGGAGATCTGGGGTTCACCTCAGACTACTGAGTTAAAATGTAGGAGGATGAGATCTTTGAAAATCAAAATATTTAAAATTCTCTAGGAAATTCTAAATCAGCTGGCCTACAGAGTAGTATGTGGAAACCCTGAATTATTCTTCTCTTCTGGAATAGGGAGGTGGTTCTAAGCCTGAATCACTAAACCTGCATTATCCTATTAATATTCTGTGTCATTTTCCCTCTCTGGGATTCAGTTTTCCAACCCATACAATGAAGAGGCTAAACTGGTGATATCTCAGGTCCCTTCCAGATTCAAGTCTTTAATATTAACTTAACATTTTGCTTTGCTTGTTTGTTTATATATTTATTCTTTACATCTGAATCAATTAGAAAGGACCCAGAGTAGATTGTTGGAGACACCTCTCTCCAGTCATCCTTTTCAGGATTATTTCCAACAATAGTGTCACTTATTTACTTACTTACTTACTTACTTACTTACTTACTTACTTACTTACTTACTTACTTATTTGAGTCAGTGATCTCACTCTGTTGCCCAGGCTGGAATGCAGTGACACGGTCAGAGCTCACCACAGCCTCAACCTCCTAGGCTCAAGCTATCCTTTTGCCTCAGTCTCCCTAGTAGCCGAGGCACATATACCACAACCAGCTAATGTTTTGATTTACGGAAGAGATGTGGTCTCACCATGTTGCCTAGGCTGGTCTTAAACTCCTGGGCTCAAGCAATCTTCCCTTCTCAACCTCCCAAAGTGCTGGGAATACAGGTGTGAGTCACTGCACTGGCTACAAATTTTATTTTTATTATTATAATTTCTCATGAAAAATTATCAGTAATGAACTTATTCCCTCCTTATCTTTAACTTTTTAAAAATTACTAGCTACATCCTAAAGTCCTTGGTATATATCTACTATACTCAGTTGACTTCCCTTGTTAGTAGAAATATCAACAATACCCTGTCTCTATGATCTCTCCCAGTTTTTACATGTTACATGAGCAGCAATATCAAACTACTTATAGTTCCACAATCATTGATTCTTGTCTCCACATGACTAACTTTCCCTTCTTTTTTCTCAATATGTCCTTCTCCACCTTTCCATCTAGAAATCTATTGTGCAACTTTTATATTTTGGTTGTCAACTACTCTGTGAAGTCTCTTGTGGTCGATCCTCTTCCCACCCTGACCAACACACACTATGTAGAATTAATTATTACTTCTATGTTTGTATGATTACTTCTGTGCTTGTGTGCATCACACTGAATCATAATTACTATAAGCTCTTGAGAGAAGGGACTGTGTCTTATTCGTCTTCACATTTCTGGTGTCTGGCACATAGTAGGTTTTGCATACATTTGTGAAGTCCATAGACCAGTGATTGTATATAACTTTATCAAGCCCCTCTTTTCTCCTAGACTCTAAATGAATCTTTTTCAATTGTCTACTGGGTCACCTCAACCTAGGCCAATATGTTTCAAAATGAAGTTATTTACTTTTCCTATATAATTTCATCAGTTCTTCCTGATACGATTCTGTAGACTCTAACCATTAAGCCCTTCAAATCTGTTAATGTCGTATTCTTCTGCCCCAGTAGTGTGAAAATTTTCCTGTTTTTCAACCCCAGCTTATCACAAAAGACTCTTCACTAGACTAGTATTATGCGCCATCATACATCTGACACATTTTTACCATGACTTGCCAGTTTCTAAACATGGTATTTATTCACTTCCTCACTCAATCTCAAATGTTTATAGGTTGTTGTTCTAAATGCAGTCACTGTATAGGTACCATAAACTATACAAACTTTGATTCCCACTTACCTTTGTTCCTTTTTTTCTGTGTTTAGTAGAAAGTCATTCCCACACCCATTATCTAGTTGCCAAACTTCTACACATACTTCCAGAGTCCTACTCCCTAGAGTCTTCTTTGACTTATCAAAGACAAAAAAGCTCTCACAATGCAAATTTGCAGAACATGTATTGTCCCAAATGTACTAGTTACAAGATAGGTTATACCATATTTTACTATAGTTATTTGACTATTTCTGAAGCTCAGTCTTAGCCTGTAAGTACTTGAAGGTCAGAGATTGCATCTTATTTATGTTTATAATTTCACCTTCTAACACAACACTTAACACATGGTAGATGCTAAATAAATCCTCGCCAAATTGAATTGAATTCTGCAAACTCTCTTGCTTCTTCTTTGTCATAGAAGACCAGAGCATCACTTTCATTTAACCCAATGAAGCAAGTTGAAAGCATGATATTTATCAGGTTCTCTGTTTTACTATTCATAGAAGAAACTTGTAAGCAGACATGATTATTATTAGAAGACACAATTCAGGTCCCATTACCCAGCCCTCTTTCACGTTACTAATAAATGTTGCCTTTGCTTCAGTTTGGCCATCTGTCTATGAAATAATACTTCCAATGATTCTTTTCCTGGCTAGATTGCATATGACATACTTATTTAACAATAGCAATTGATTATTTCCTCTTTTATCTTTAAATATTTTCTTCTCTGGTTCTGTCTTCTGGTTTTTGAATTTATACCTACACAAATATTTTCCTTACAGTGAATCCCTTACCTCTTTTTTAGTCTGTTTCTTCTGAACAACATACACTGTTTCATTATTCTATGCTAATCATGCTTTTAACCCTACCAAGTATGAATGACACTTTTAGTAGGCAACTGTAATAAGTCTGCTTAGGAAAATGATATTAGAAATATATATGATTATAAGTAAGATAAATTTTCTCAAATATCAAGGAACTATACTTTCTATGTGATTTATTGGTATATAATTTCATGAGTATTTTGTATCTATTGTTTTAGCCTCATGAATTTTGCATATTTCCACTAAAATATCTGAATTTACAATGAATGTTTTTAGCTGCTCTATTTAGGAATATAGATTTATTTTTGTCATAATACATGAATTCCATAGTCCAGAGCTAACTGGTACAGATGCTTAAGGATGACACAAAGGACCAAGGTTCCTTTTAGCTTCCCATTCTACTTCTGTGTAGCTTTTGTCTTCATGGTCACAAGAAAACTGTTCCCCCTCCAGGTTTTATGCTCATGTTTTAGGCAAAAAGAAAAGGAAGGCAAAAGAGAAAAAGCAAAGTACAAATAGGTGTGTGCCACCTGAACCTGTCACTGTTCCCAGAAGCCCCATTCAGGGGCTCTTTTTCCAACTCACTGACCTGATCAGTATCATATGAGCACCTGCACTTCACCTGAGTCTGGTGAAACTGACTCTGCTTAGTAAGGCATTTTGTCGCACTGAACCAAGCTGGGATCTTTTACTAGAGAAGAATGGAAGGATGAATTTGGGGATAGACAACTAGCAGTGACTGCCAGCAATAGGTTATTAAGCCTGTTAATTCTGACTCACGAAGCCCTAGGGATATGTAAATAGAGATTTTACGGCTTGAGATACTTGAGTGACAACAAGTTTTTTTTGTTTTTTTTTCCTTCTAGAAAAATTTAAAAATACATCAACTTTTATATTAATGTGAGTAAAGTTCAGTGGGTTATAAAGTTCTATTCTAAGTTTTAATGTTTTAAATTATGCTTAAAGTGTTATTAAAGACTCAGTCTATACTCATTACTAGATAAGGCACAACATGAAGTAAACTATGAAAAGATGATTCCTTCCCTCCAGGAAGTTACTACTGAAGGTTGGCAGGGCTGATGAGGCGCCCTGATGGAACATATGTAGGCAATGGAACAAACACTGGTAGTTTAACTAAGTGAAGCATTTGCATATTTTGCCAGTAGAGAAGCAAATGTGTTTTGAAGGATGGTGGGGAAAAAAATCATGGAAGTTGAATTTTTAAAAAGTTAGATTAAAAAATTCATTTGGCTATTGCATATTAGGTTCTGGCATTACTGGAAAGCTTGAGAAAGTCCTTGTATTCCTCCCAGCTGCAGTGAAGATAAAAGACGTTCTATAATTTTCCTACATTTTCTGCAGCAATCTGTATTATACGTGGCTACATTAGAAAAAATTGATACTTCATGGGGCACCTAGAAGAAGGTCTAAGGAAACCTTGCTTTCCCTTACCTTCAACCCCTACTGATTCATCCTGAGTTCCTGCTGTGTTCTAGATTCCCGGTACTTTTCCCCATGATCATTCATTTTGTCCCTACATAAACCCCTGAAATGGTTGATACTGTCCCTTTTTTGCCTATGAGGAATATGATGAGAGCCAGAACGTTTCAGTAAATTTCTCTAGGACCCAGGGTCTAACTTTAGTCATGTCTGGTTATAAGTTTTTTTTTTTTCACTTTTTGGGGGTATATTTGAAATAAATGAGTCATGTCCTTGGGAATTCTCAGTTTGGGGAAAGGTAGAAGGATAGGACAAGCAAAATTATTTCATTCTATGAAGTCTGCTTCTCTGATTGAAGGCTTCCCCATTCTGAGAGAAGAATGGGAGGTCTCTATGCTATAGGTGACTCTGACCAACCAAACCGGGGTTATTCTTGTACATGCTCATCACCACTTCATCCAGGGCACTATGAGAATAAGAATTAGTCATTGGTTTGACTCTGAGATACTGTAAACGCATAATGATTTTTAATAATCCCCCCTCTCATAATAGGTCTTGCGTGCTTTCTAGTAATTATCCAGAATGAAATTAAAATGAACTTAGTCTATCTTCTTCTTTAAACTTGGAGTTTATGAAGTTCATGCAATTGGATTTTGTCTTTTAAATTAAAAAATAATGTAATGAACTCTTCTTTAGAGACACATCAAAAGTTAGAAAACAAAGTAGGCCAATAGCCATATTATTTTTATTCTCTGTAGCAAAATTGTTATTTTTAAAAGAGTTGTCTATCTATTTTTTATCATCTCCTCATATATGTAGTTTCTTCTCATTTTATTTTTAGTATCGATTTGCAGTAAGGCATTTTGTGTCTCTTTAGGCCTGTAAGCTCAAGCCCTAACACCAGGCAGATATAGGGTAGACTGAGTGCAAGGAAGCAAGGAGGAGTGGGAAGTATACTGTACATTGAGAGCTCATTTTTTTTTCTGTAGAAAGTATTCCTTTCTTACTCCCTCCCTGCTGCCCTATCTGTCTCCTTTCCTGCTTCTTTCCCCCCTTCCATCCAACCTTTCTTTCTTTCTAATTACACAGCTAAAAACAAACAAAAATCATCCCACTTTTTCATCCAGCCCTCAGGTCTCATTTTGCAAACCCCTTTATTAAATACTAGAACATTTAAACTACTCTATGAAATACAGAATTACATGTACGTATAGTGCATAAGACACCGGTATTTTCTAATTAGTGATTTCTGAGTCTTTGTGGATATCAGAACTTGGGAAACAATGTGTATTATGCTCAAGTTTTCAATGGAACACTAATAAATGGGTTACTTAATGCTAAGATGTATCTTGTCATCACTAAAGAGTCAAAATAGCATTAATTCACAATATAATGTTAGTGCAAATTTCTTTAAAAGAAACACCTGTTATAAGAATAATTGATCATAAGGAATACTTTTGAGAACCAAATTAGAAACAATTATGTAAGTAACTAATATGACTATGCTATTTGGCATTCTCATTCTATAATTTCTAACACTACCATTCTAAAGCAGAGGTGGCTAATATAGTTTTTTAGCCCTACCTTTTGCTTACATTCTATTCAAGTAGATATTTACCTAATAAAGAGTGTTTAGAAGAAATGTAGAAATAAATTGAAGCGTCTACCCTATAGAATTACATATGAAACAAATGATCATCATGTTACAGCGAAAAAACGCAAACTAAAAACAAAACAGTAGTATGATTTGCAAAACTGGTTTATAGTATTTCCATGTATTCAAATGTACATCCCCAATCAATCCATCAAAGAAACATGACTGACTGTCCTCAGTGTGTTAGATACTTTGCTAAGCAGATACCAGGTAACATAGGCGATTCAAAGATATTTCTATCCTCAGGGAGTTGACAAGCTGGCTAGATAAAAATTCATGATAGAACGTGAGTTCTACCGTCGGGCTCTCCTCCGCTGCCACCATGAGCTTCACCACTCGCTCCACCACCTACTCCTCCAACTACCGGTCCCTGGCCTCCATCCGGCCACCCAGCTTGTGGCCCACCAACAGCGCAGCTAGCGTCTATGCAGGCGCCGGCGGCTTGGGCTCCCGGATCTCTGTGTCCTGCTCCACCAGTTTCCGGGGTGGCTGGGGTTCCGGGGGCCTGGCCACGGGGATGGCCGGGAGTCTGGGGGGCATCCAGAGCGAGAAGGAGACCATGCAAGAGCTGAACGACCACCTGGCCTCCTACCTGGAGAGGGTGAGGAGCCTGGAGACCGAGAACCGGAGGCTAGAGAGCAAAATCCGGGAGCACCTGGAGAAGAAGGGACCCCAGGTCAGAGACTGGGGACATTACTTCAAGACCACCGAGGACCTGAGGGCTCAGACCTTTGCAACTTCTGTGGACAATGCCCGCATCGTTCTGCAGATGGACAATGCCCGTCTTGCTGCTGATGACTTTAGAGTCAAGTATGAGACAGAGCTGGCCATGCGCCAGTCCGTGGAGAGCGACATCCATGGGCTCCGCAAGGTCATCGACGACACCAATGTCACCCAGCTGCAGCTGGAGACAGAGATCGAGGCCCTCAAGGAAGAGCTGCTCTTCATGAAGAAGAACCATGAGGAGGAAGTAAAAGGCCTACAAGCCCAGATCGCCAGCTCTGGGTTGACCGTGGAGGTAGATGCCCCCAAATCTCACGACCTCAGCAAGATCATGGCGGACATCCGGGCCCAGTATGATGAGCTGGCTCAGAAGAACCGAGAGGAGCTGGACAAGTACTGGTCCCGGCGGATTGAGGAGAGCACCACAGTGGTCACCACGCAGTCTGCTGAGATTGGAGCTGCCGAGATGACGCTCACAGAGCTGAAACGTACAGCGCAGTCCTTGGAGATTGACCTGGACTCCATGAGAAACCTGAAAGCCAACTTGGAGAACAGCCTGAGAGAAGTGGAGACCCGCTACGCCATGCAGATGGAGCAGCTCAATGGCACCCTGCTGCACCAGGAGTCTGAGCTGGCACGGACCCGGACAGAGGGCCAGCGCCAGGCCCAGGAGTACGAGTCCCTACTGAACATCAAGGTCAAGCTGGAGGCTGAGATAGCCACCTACCGCCGCCTACTAGAAGATGGAGAGGACTTCAGTCTCAGTAATGGCCTGGACAGCAGCAGCTCCATCCAGACCATCCAAAAGACCACCCGCAAGATAGTGGACGGCAAATTGGTGTCTGAGACCAATGACACCAAAGTTCTGAGGCGTTGAGGCGGCAGGAACGGGGCGTCCTTCGGGGAAGCAGGAAGTCAATAAAAAGTTCAGAGGTCAAAAAAAAAAAATTCATGATAATATCCATTATTCTAAGTAATTGTAAACAAAACTTATGGTTTAAGGTTAAAAAAACTGTTTGACAGTTATGGCTTTTTAGAGTGTTCCATGGAATAAATTGGGTTTCTCTTTTTTGTGTGTTTAGTGAATCAACCATCACTTATAGATGAGCACAATAAGCTTTTCTTCATTTTTGTGCCTCCTGAGGCTCTGTATGTGATTCTTCAAAACCCAGCTTAGAACTGAGTTTCAGAATCTAAGAGAGATATTGAAGTATGAAAACAAGTAATATGATAGAGATAATTAAAGGGAAAGTGGGAGGGGCAGTCACAAAAGGAACTTATAAAGGAGAGAATAATGTTTTACAAGTATTTTAATAATTTCTTTACATTATAAAAATTAGCATGCCAAGGATGGTAGACATTTATTTTCCTTCACTTCTGAGTCCAAGACAAGAGTAATAAGTTCTCTGATTTAATATAGGAGAAATCAAGATACATTTCAACAAAAAAAATCTCAGTAACTTATATTTACAAGAAAATTAACCTTCCTTATGTGTTACATGTCAAAAGCTTTAGGTATGATAATAAGCTCATTTTTCCTTTAATAGCAAAAACAAAAAGAAACAAGAGTATTTTAAAATTTGGAAATTTATGACTCATTTATCCAGGTTAAAATATTCTGATACTTAGAGAAAAGTGAAATTTGATGTTAGAATATTATACAACGTACATGTTCATTACATACAAATACAGTTTTTGTTCCATTATATTCCTCATGCCTCCATGACATGCCAGGCTATCTGTTTAGACTACTTTTCTTTGTGCTCAATTATATATGTAAGGTTTTTAATGAAAAAAAATAAAATAAGAAATATTTAGGTACATAATTATATAGAGGTCAGAACTGCGAAAATTGCTTTTCTCATAATCACCATAACTTAGCTTTATTGCCTAAATTATATAGTAATAAAATTATTGTTATACTTCTAGATTAACAAATCTTGGTTCTTGGTAAGGAATTGCAATATATTTATCTAAATATAAAATTGTTCTCTTCTTTTTTCATAGTTACTTTTGAAACACTGTTTTCCTAATATGTTTGAAGCCTTGCGTTGAAGTTTTTTCCATACTATGAAATTTGGGGGTGGGAGAAAACCGAAACATTATTTTAGGAAAAAATCCTTGGTCCTATGTATGTGTCCTAATAGCTGTTATTCATTCACGTGAATTTTTGTGAGTTATGGAAAAGGATCTAAGAATCTAGGGCTAGGAGTCAGAATACCCAAGTCTTAACAACACTTTTGCAAGTTTGGAGTGCTTGGACAAGTCATTTAACTCTCCCGAGCCACAGTTTTCTCTTTTGTGAAGAGGATTGCTAAATAATGTACACAAAAATTTGAGCTTCAAATAATTTGTTTAGTAGTGTATTCTTCAAGTATTATGGGTGCTCTTGTAAAATAAAGTTCTGAATGAAATACTGAATAAGGAATTTAGCCATTTAATGTTTACCTTTTCAGTGATCGGCAGCATGTAAATAAACACCTCGGCTTTGTTTGTTGCTCCAGTTCATTACTTTGCATGCTCATTCATTTTTCAGGAAATAAATAGCATCTTTAGAAATCTATAACTTCATTTCCTATTCTTAATAGAAGATTAAAGAGAGACAGTTTTGTTGACAGATTACATGGGTATCTTATATTCCACGAGCTAGAACAAGCTGAATAATTTAAATGCATGAACTAGAAGAATATGTAACAAGAATGAACTGACTTCCTTTCTTGATGACTCTAAGTATGTGCTTGAATACACATAAAATAAGCTGGATCATTTAAAAGATGAAAGTGCATTTCTGCTCATTTCAATTTTGAAATGTTTGTTGACACATAAATGGAATCCAGTTTTTAAACGAGAACTAGCCAAAATATGCCACAATTATCTAGGCTACCAATATATTTCCAGATGATCTGTGGAATTTTACTTTTTTCTCCATTAATGCATTTGCTATTGATTCCCTGGTTACGTTCCTTACTGAAGTTTTCTAGACATAGCTTGTTGTTGTTTTAAATCTTTTTGTATAAATAAAATGCCTGTTATGTAATGAACAAATATCTAGAAATAAAAATCTGTACTATCATGTCAGTAACTGGGTGCCAAAAAGTAAGGAATAGCATTATTTGGTATAATGTTTATCCCTAATTAATGTTAATCAAATAAATATTAAATATGGCTTCTACAGAGCTTCTGCAATTTTTAAAGGAAACATTTAAAAATAAAATATCTTGAAAAACTTAGATGCGTGCATTAATGTTTAGAATATCCATATACTCATTCAGATTAGTGTGATGTGATTTGTCCTGCAGCTGCTTCAAATTAAGAACAGGTGTGGAAGACAGATTATGCAAATACTCATATTAATGTAATTGTCAAATTGGTGTGTTTACCATTGTGCTTTTAAAGAGTAGACTGTACTCCTATTTTAAATGTTAATTAGCTTCATTCTTCAGAGCTGCTATTGGGTAATGAAACTTGGTCCTGGCTTAGAAATGAATAATTTCTAGTAGACAGTAGCACAGTTCTAAAATTTAAACATTTTCTATTCCAGTAAACGCTTTTATGTAAAAAATGGCCAGTCTATATTATTTTTAGTACATGAATAGTCGTGATAGTTTTGTAAAAGTTTGAGTTGCTCATGTTCCTGGTCTACTGTTTTCTTTTATCATGGCATATAGTGGTTACTATTATAGCTTTTGATCTCCTTCCATCTTTTCTAACTCAGAACTCATCTTTTCCTCTTTACGGTTTTAAACTCTCAAGAAATAAATTATTTGTAGAAGTTGCATTACGCTTATTTTAATAATAAACTTACCTCATAAAATCTAGTTACTTTCTATTGCATTTTAAATGTTTCAATACTAATTTTGGTATTTTTAACATTTTTGAGAATATAGAATCACCTTTTTCTACTTGTTCATCCATGTTATCTGTATGATGACTTTGTACTAGCCCCATGTCATAGTTCAGACATCTCTGCCCAGAAAAGGACTTCTCTTAATTACTGGTAGCTAGTTTTCTGGGCTCTTCAGTGACAAGTATTTTGAGTCATTATATCTAAGTGAGTGACTAGTGCCAGTGTAAAAGGAGACTGATGAGTCCACCAGACATGTTACACTAGTCACATGCTCCCATTTCTTTTGTAATCATTTTTTTCCTCTAACAAAACAAAGATCCTGAGTTGTACTTTTATTTCACTTTACTGACATGTTTAGTGCTTATTTTTTATATTTGATAATGTATTTATGCTTTACCGTTTCATAGAATAGACAACTGAGGCTTAGAAAGGTTAAATTACATTATCTAAGGACATGTAGCTGGTAGTTTGAGCTGGATGTGAATTCATGTCAGTGTGATTTGAAATTATGTACCTTTTACCCATTTATTGCTGAAAATATATAGACTCTTAATGCTGTTTGAATTTTGCATTTTTGGAAAATGAGATAAAAATATGGGAGATGGTAAGGTATTAAATGTGAGTACTACCTTTTCTTGAATGTCTTATTATGGTATCCAGGTTAATTGATTTTTGGTAAAGATAGAGCAAAGGAAGGGGTGATGGATGTCTGGACTACCCCATGGAAAAGGTCTCCATCACCAGTACCATTAGAAGATCCTACCAGAATGACTCTGATCCCTTTTTATGCCCATGTCTACTACACTCCATTGTCCCAATTTTTTTGGAGGAACTGTTGAAATGGCAATAGGACTTGGCAACACAGTTAGATATTTACCCAGCAATGTGTGAAATAATCTAATATAAAAGAAAAAGGTGATAAAATGGTGGTGATAGACCTCTTAGGGGGTTTTTCTCGGCATTATGAGAATTTTGTGTGAAATAGCAAGAAATTTTCTGTTGCAAGGAGTGATTTTTAAAAATCATTGGTCCTCTTCCTCCAGGTTTTCTCTACCTCACATCAAAATCAGGAAAGACCAAATCACAGCCAGCGATGCCAACAAGATAAGCTTCTATATGTGCAACTGGCAGTGTCTATTTCTCATTAAAGAATCTATCATTTATACTTATTGGCAAGAGAAGGAGCTGCCACTGAGACCAACAGCAGATGAAAAGTAGCTGATCCAAAAGCTGCTGCTGCTTCCCCTGCAGGGATCAGAAGAGGAACTGCCACATCCTCCGATCCCCTCATACTCTCCTAGGGATGACCATGATCTGAATTGCTCCCCCCCTAAGGAGTAAAGCTTAGAGTAAAAGAGATGCTGGTACTCAGTGAATTTGGAAAAAATTAATACTATGATAGTGTTTTGTTATGATAAATAATAGATACAGCAGTTGATCGTCATGCTTCATTCATTGAATGAAGTCTTAATCGAAAAATGCGTTCCCAAGGAAAAGATCACCAAAAGGGAATTAAGGTCATATCTAGTCCACAAATTCCAAGGACATCTAGGATTTGTGTCTCTATGAAAACTCAGTGCCCTACGCATGCAAAACAATAAATGTTTCACTTTCTTCCTACCACTCACTGCTTTCGATATTTCTGATTAGATTGGTGACAAGCACACTTCAGAAATACTTCAAATAGAGTTTCTTCTAGTTTGATACTTAAAAGTATATTTCTTTACAAATATCAGTTAAAGTGAGATTTGTACTAAGAAAAAATTGAAAACCTGTAAATATATCTTTTGTTGCTTTTTTAAGGAAAAAATAAGTTTAAGCAAGTATAATGCTACATAATACATTCACTCTATTACATTGCTATTTCATGCTGGGTATTATTTTCACTTTTATTGTTTCGTAGTTATTTTATTGTTTTCAACTCTTGAAATAAATATGTAAAATTCAAGCTTTATATTAAACAAGAAAAACCTTTGTTTTAAAAATATTAAATCCCTACCCTAAATCCTTGGGCTCAATCTCTGTGTCCATACATTCTTGGACAGTGATTCAAAGTGGAAAATCTAAGATTTATTCTGCACTCAATGTCTTAATTTGAAATATTCAGTATATAGACTTACTCAGATTGGAAGCTAGTTTAATATGTTATGCCAGCCATCCAGAAAGTCATTTCAATAGATTTTGTACCCTGGCATTTGTTTTAGAAATAATTGCATGCAAATGTAGTTTAACATCTGTACTATGTCTCTTAATCCTAACCAGGCATTTTCCATTAGATGTAGTCTGAAAATCACATTAAGAAAACTATATCATCTGTGAAATTATATTCTCAGTGCCCTAAGTAGCAAAGAAAGGGGTGATATTCAGTTAAACCTAGTATGAAGTGTTCTTTTTATTCTGAACCCCAAATTTTAAAATGTTCATTCACATCCTTTAATACTGCATCAGAAAATTGAGCTGAGATCATCTGTTTTCCAAATTTTCTTCTTTAGTTTACCGCAAAACTTTCCTAAAAGTGAAAAATTACTACTATGTCAAATTAAGTTATTTTCTTGCTTCATATTTGGTACTCCAAAATTTGTTTTTGTACCGCTAGTGGCAATGCAATTCAGATAAGTTAAATTTTAGTACTCTTCTGTTCTCAAAAGCAGAATTTTCCAAGAAGAATTTTGATGCAGAACTGACTTGAAATATACTATAATTTACTAGTGTATTTAAGGAATTTGGGAAAGAATAGCAAGGAATAAAGCACATGTGAAGGCATAGAACTGCAACTGACTGAAAGATTTCATATTAACGAAAAGGTATTTATTGCCATCAAGAAACTGCAGTTGCCATTAAATCTTTATTTAAAAGAGTATCTTGAGTTCTGCATGGGTCACTGTTACTGATTTTCTAGCATTAACTGAATAGGCTCCAAATACCTTAGAAATATTTTTTATGTATTTAACGCTTAATTAATACTCCAAGAGAAAAGGCAAGTGGTGTACCCATTTAAGAGTGAGACATTTGAAGCACAGAAAGTCTGCTGCTTTACACAGGACTCTTTTTTTGTTCTTGGCAATTGCTTTATTTCCCTACAAACCGTGAAGCACATGTTACTTTATGATTTTTCATTGAAAACCTACTACACTGTAAGTGGAATTTCAAAGTGAGACAGATAATTGATCAAAATCTAAGAACAATATTATGTAAGGACAATATGATTGAAAATGAACAGAAGAAAGTTTCATTTAGTGAGGTTAATATAAAGGATGTATAACCATGTCATGTTGGACGGATAAAAGGTGGTAACCCTGTGCTTTTATTCAACTAAGGTTCTTACCAAAACCTTAGGTTTTATACATGTGTCAAACTCTTGAAGAGTTGATTTCTGCCTCTCTTTCTGTCCTCATTCCTGCCACCCTCACTTCCCTATAATTATTTTTTCTGACCTTGCTGGACTGTCTGTTCTTCTCTTAATGCATCAGGGAATCATGTGCCTTCAAGAAGACTCCATAAAGTCTTCTTCTTTGGTTTTATATGTTCCCCACTTCCACCCTGCCCCATCTTCCTTTTTTTTTTTTTTTTTTTGAGTTGGAGTCTCACTCTGTCACCCAGACTGTAGTGCAGTGGCTGCTTCCAGCCCTCGACCTGCTGGGCTCCGGTGATCCTTCCTCCTCAGCTTTCCAAGGAGCTGGAATTACGTGTGTGCACTACCACGCCCGGCTGGTTTTTTGATTTATTGTAGAGATGAGATCTTGCTGCCCAGGCGGGTCTCAAACCCCTGGGCTCAGGCAATCCACTCACCTCAGCGTCCCAAAGGCGCAGGATTACAGCTGAACCACCAAGCCCGGCTCCATCTCCCATTTTTAAACTAATGTTCATTTGTTCTTACCTTGTCTAAAATACCCCTTCTCTGTGCTTCTACAATACCTCTGCATACACCTGTCACAGTGCTTATTATGATATTCATCACTAGTAGATTGTCATCCCAGTTTGTCTGTAAATTCTTGGGGTTAGTGATGCCTACCTGACTTAGCACCCTGATTCCTAGCCTAGTGAGTGGTATTTTGTGTACCCATAGAAGTGGGATAAAGTAAAATCTGTTTTATCTATGACATCATTCTTAGATTATGTTAAATTTTTGTATTTCACTTTCCATGTGTTCATAGGAAATCTAGCTACCCATTTTTTTTTTTTTTTTTTTTTTTTTTTTTTTTTGAGTTGGAGTCTCACTCTGTCGCCCAGACTGGAGTGCAGTGGCCGCTCCCGGCCACCGCAGCCTCGACCTGCTGGGCTCCGGCGATCCTTCCGCCTCAGCCTTCCGAGTAGCCGGAATTACAGGCATGCGCTACCACGCCCGGCTGATTTTTTGATTTATTGTAGAGATGAGGTCTCGCTGCCCAGGCGGGTCTCGAACCCGCGGACTCATGCAATCCACTCACCTCAGCCTCCCAAAGGCGCAGGATTACAGGCTGAGCCACCGAGCCCGGCTTCTAGCTACCCATTTTTTTAAAGAACTTAAAATATTCACTTAAATAAAGAAAATATACATAGAAATAAGCAGAAATACAGCTGTCTGTAAGTACTCTGCTGGAAAATCTCATATCAGAAGTATCTATTGACTGCTGCATTCACTACCTCTCAAAATACAATAACTACATCATTTATAGTAGCACTCTGTGCATCTTTTGTTTCTGACTGGCTTTAGGTACACACAAAGATACTTGATTAACATCCCTAGAGATTCAGGTTATATATGTACTCAGTGAACAGGTGTAGGTCTTAGCCTTCTCACAAACAGCAGCCAAGTCATCTGCCCTATCCTTTATTTCAGCCTTACTTGTGGAGACAGCCTGACTCCTGAGTAAGAGGTGTCCATATCCTTTCTATTATTGACTCCTCTGCTGAGATTTCTAACAAGGGTACTAATTAGTGCCAGTTAAGATAGCAGCTTTCTGAAGTGAATAAGAAGAGGATTGATCAAAAACGGTGAAAAAGTCTGTCCTTAACACTGTTATATTCTGTAATCTTTGTTAATTCCCCCATACTTTTTAAACTTAAAAATACCTTATTTTAAAATTAATTTAAAACCTCACTTTAGGAATGTCAGTGGGTTTTATTGGTTAATAGGAAGTAACTTAAAGTCTCATATCCTCCAGATATCTATGGTGTCTGATTGGGGCAATGCCTGCCACGAAACGTTCTTTGTTAACCTAGTCTTTATTTTAATAAAAAGAAAGCTGTTTCTATTTTTTAAATTTAGAATCTATTGAAGAAAAACTGAATGAGTATGTAATGTTAAGTTATGATGAAAATAAAGTACAACCAATATATTAATAAACGGTACTGTGTTGATATATAGTATTTAACATATTTTATGTTGTCATTTTTACATATCAAGTTTCATTTTACATATTAAGTTTCATTTTACAAGCTGACATTTTAGGGAGGGAAACATATATATTTATAAAACTGAAATTATAACAGCAATTTATAATGAGTTCACCAAGTTTGCAAGCAGTGAAAACGGGTCAAAATTATAATTTTCAGTTTTAGTTTTTGTCTGTTTCATATAAATGGATTGTAACCTAAAATTTGCTTCAAAACTTCTTTTTAAAGCTTAATACATTTAATACTAATATTTAATCTTAGTAGATTTAATCCTAATTTTGGCAGAATGATCACTGATTAGGATATGTCTATTAAAATTACTATTGCTAGTTTATATCTTTGGTTTCAGGTCACAGAAATATACTTAAGTCTTAAACAAACAAATGGACTTTATTCAAAGAATGTAGAGTTGCTTACAAAGTACAAGGAAAAGCTAAACAAAAATCTCCTCTCAAAAAGTACAGAAAAGTGGAGCAGGAGCTAATGGCCAGGCAGTTTGAGTCCTAGTTATTAGATTGGATGAACTTCCACACTTTATTATGCAGATGTCACATGCCTGGAGAATGAAACTCTTCTGAGAGGGAAAACTAGCTTAGCTTGTATCATCCACCCACCCTAGGGCCAGTCCCACCAATTTGTATGTAACGAGGTACAGAATGAGGGTAGTCCCCACAGGAAAACATTGGTTCTGTTATCAAAAGCAGGAGTACGGTTTGGGTCGTGAAAATCAGCAGAATTTCTCCTCCCTCATAACTTCAAGTTGTTTGGCCACTTGATAGTTTTGACAATCAGTTTTTTCATTTTTCTCAAAAAACTTTACTTTTTCAACTCAAGACAATAGGGAATTACAGGAAAATAGCACCAAGGAACACAACTATACATAAGGATTCACTAATATATGCAATTATAACTCAATCTATGAGTTAAGATACATGTGAAATATCAAATATATCTTAAATAAATTTGCTTTCTATTTACATAAATACAGTCTGAACTACATTTTTAATGTAAATGATTCCTCTCTTAAGAAAATATTAGCCAGGCTCGGTGGCTCAGCCTGTAATCCCGCGCCTTTGGGAGGCTGAGGTGAGTGGATTGCCTGAGTCCGCGGGTTCGAGACCCGCCTGGGCAGCGAGATCTCATCTCTACAATAATCAAAAAATCAGCCGGGCGTGGTAGTGCGTGCCTGTAATTCCGGCTACTCGGAAGGCTGAGGCGGAAGGATCGCCGGAGCCCAGCAGGTCGAGGCTGCGGTGACTGGGAGCGGCCACTGCACTACAGTCTGGGCGCCAGAGTGAGACTCCAACTCAAAAAAAAAAAAAAAAATATATTAATCTCTAATGTAATTTTTAAAATTTGGGCTGTCAGGTTGAGTTTGTTCCCAGTAATGGTACCAATTAGACATGTGCTTACTAGGTAAAAGAAAATATACTGCTTTTAAAAATTTCTACCAGGCGTGGTGGCTCGAGCCTGTAATCCCACCACTTTGGGAGGCCGAGGCAAGAGGATACCCTGGGCAACTTGCCGAGACATCTCTACCCTAAATTTAAAAAATAAACCAGGCATGGTGGTGGATGCCTGTAGTTCCAGCTACTTGGAGGCTGAGGTGGAAGGATCACCTGAACCCAGCAGGTTGAGGCTGCAGTGGCTGTGAGCATGCCACTACACTCCAGCCTGAGCAATGGAGTAAGATTCTAACTAAAAACAAAAAAAATTATATTGATTTCTGAAGAAAGCAAGAATACAAATTCTAAACTTCCAGGAATCAATTCCTTAAAAAATATTCTCCATGACCTTGAACCTATCACTTTGAATTGGTGGGCCTAAGGAATTCCAACTCTTATGTCTTTATTTATGAGTTGAGGTCTCACGCTGGAGTGCAGTGGCACGATCAGACAATTACAGTTCACAGCAGCCTTGACCTCCTAGGCTCTGTCAGGCAATCTTTCCACGTCAGCATCACGAGTAGCTGGGACTACAGGCTTGGGCCACCACATCTGGCTAATATTTTTTAGTTTTTGTAGAGGCGAGGTTTCACTATGTTGCCAGGCTGGTCTCTAACTCCTGTGCCCAAGCAATCTACCTACCTTGACCTCCCAAAGTGCTGGGATTATAGACATGAGCCACCACACCCAGCCAGGAATCCCCATTCTGAGCACTGTGTTTCTTGCACTGTGCTCTCTTACTGTTCTCACACACACTCCACCACCACCTCCACCCACTAGACCTCTTCCTGGTCTCACTGTCTCCCACGATGAAGAGTGACATCAGACCCTCTCATTACTTTGTATTATCCTCTCTGGCCTTGCTGCAGCACTTGGTCTCTCATTTCTCAAACTATGGCATTTGGTATTTCTCTCAAGAAAGCTACTAAATATCCCTATAGGAAATCACAATATTGCAGTGTTGATCCTTTGACTTCAGTTTAGTCTTCATCGCTGCTTATCAATTGTTTCGTTGGTCTCTAAACACCTTGCTGCGCCTCTAAACACCTTGCTGCGCCTCTCTCTACACCAGTTTTCAGCCTTCACTGTTCCCTTTAAATCCCTCCCTCACACCTATTCCCTTTATTCTCCGTGACTTTACCTCCTACTTCAGCTAGAAAACTTAGAGACTCCCTCTGCCTTACTCATCTCTACTTCTTTTTTTGTTTGTTTGTTTGTTTTGAGTCGGAGTCTCACTGGGTCGCCCAGACTGGAGTGCAGTGGCCGCTCCCGGCCACCGCAGCCTCGCCTGCTGGGCTCCAGAGATCCTTCCGCCTCAGCCTTCCGAGTAGCCGGAATTACAGGCACACACTACCATGCCCGGCTCATTTTTTGATTTATTGTAGAGATGAGGTCTCGCTGCCCAGGCGGGTCTCGAACCCGCGGGCTCTGGCAGTCCACTCACTTCAGCCTCCCAAAGGGGCGGGATTACAGGCTGAGCCACTGAGCCCGGCTTCATCTCTCCTTCTAAAACAGACTTAAATTGAAATCTCTAATTGTGCCCTTTTGTGTTGCAATATGATCTTCCCTGCTCTGGGAGCTTTTCTGTCTGCTCAATATATCCTGCTTTCAAAATAAAAATTTTAAAATGTTCCCCAAGTCCAACTTCTCTTCTCTTTCTCTTTTCTGTGCATGATACCCATCCCTGCTCACCTCCTCCAAGAACTTGTCCTGTCAGCTGCACATTTTCACTCTTGTATCTTCAAAGTCTTCCATTTTTTGGTGATTCTTCCCATCTTTAAAAACAAAAATACCAATTAAACAAAAGTATATGTCTACATTAGTTTTATATTAAACAATTATCTCATTTCTCTCCTTTTCTTTGTTATTAAACTTATCATAAACATCTCATAGCTTGGTTTCTATAATTACTACCATTCAGGGATAGTTACATCAACTATCACTGGCCACTTCAGAAAGTTGTATTCGGTTCTCATCTTGGTAAAGTCTATGAAAACATTTGAGACTTTTGACACTGCCCTTACCATTCCTCTTTCTTGTCTTTTATTGGTTTTCATCTCCTGTCCATCACTTTTTCTGTTTAACTTTTATATCAGTGGTGCTAAAACTCTGGTTGCACATTATCCTTGCCTGGGATGTTAATTTTTTTTAATGCCTGGTTTCTACTCTTGCCCAGTTAAATCAGGAAGGCGGACCCCACCATAGGTGTATACACAGAGCTCCCCAGGTAATGCTGGCCCACAGCACAGACTGAGAAGTCCTTTAGGTGATCTCACTGCCAAATACCCGCTCCCTCTGGCATTACCACCACCTAACAGACTGATTCCCAGGTCTTTATATATCTTCCCTTGTTTTCTGAACTTAAATCTTGTATACTCGGAGGTCTTCTAGAAACATCCTGTAGTCTACATCTAAGTTACTGTTTCCAAATGAATCAATTCTCTTCCATTCCTTAAAAATTGTTTTCATATCCTGTCACCTTGCTAGCAAGGTCACAGTCTGCTTTCAGCATTCCTTGTCCTTTACTTTCTCGCTCAGTCACTCAATAGTTTTCAGATCCTCTTAAGTGAGCCTCTCTTCAAACCAAGTATCTTTTTCTCATTCCACTGCTACTGCTTTGGCCCACACCAGTAATTACTGTCTAGTGAATTTTTGGGAACTTAGGCTGCTAGCCAATTTCCACCTGAACCCACAGCCTCATACTTTCCACTTGTCTCCTTTAGAACTCCTTACATTTACATCAGGACACAAGAAATTCTCTTCGTTCGATGTATAGAACTCTTCATAGTCCCAGTCATTCTAGCCTTGTCTCTCATCAGCTGACCCCATTTATACTATCCTCCTACCATATCAAAATTATCACATTTCTTAGGCACAATCTTAAACTCTTTGGATTCTCCCTTTCTTTTTTGTCACCTCTTTTTCCAAGGAATAAATTCCTATTCATTTTCGGGGGGTCAGTTAGAAAATGCCTTCTTTCAAAATGTTCAAACTGTACTTTTTATTTCTTCAACAATATATTTCTCTCTAATGTAGCACCATTTAACTTTGGATCCATGGATAGAATTCAGGAGGACTATGAATTTGCATGGAGGAAAAAAGTATTCTTTTTTCTTCACTCCTAATTGAAACAGAGCATTTTCTTCTATTGTGAATGCAGGCAACAAACCACAGTATTAGCAGTATCAGTGATATTGTCAGCATTAGAAATTACAAAAACTTTCAGACTTCATCACCATTGGCAAAAATTTCTAGAATTACTATTTATGCTGATTACTACTTCAAAATTATAGTGCTTATTAAACCTGCCACTATATTTTATTATTTAATGTATTAATAAAGATGCACACTTATTAATATTTCACAAATGTGGTTTTTTTTAATATTTTGAGAACTGAATCTCAATATAATTGATTTTCTTTCTAATCCCTTGTATTTTATTTTATTATAACAATTTTTTTCTCTGAGAAGGCTATCCTAGATTTTACCAAATTGCCAAAGGGGTTCAGGATAAAAAAAGAAAATCAGAACTCCCTACAAATGGCACTTACTTCATTGTATCTTAGTTTACAATGCTGTTTTTTTTTTTTTTTTTTTTCCTCCACTATCCTGCAGAGGCAGGGACAATTTTCATTCACTTTTATAACCACATGACTATTACAGTTTATAACTCATAGGAGAAACTGAAAGTGTTGAATGACTGAATAATAGACTAAAAGAATGAATCATTACCTGTTATGAAAATACTCTGAACAGAGGGCAACATATCTCAAAGTGTGATCACGGACTCTCTAAATCACAATCACCAAAATGCTCATTAAAATGGATATACCGAGACCCTGTCTCAGATCTTTTGAATCTGAATCTCTAGGAATGTAGCCTTAGATACGCAATCATAGTAAGTTTCTCCGGAGATTCTTTTGCATGCTAACTTTTGAGAACCTGTACAGTAGGATATACGATGCACAGCAACCTTAACATACGGAGAAAAAATAAAAGCATGACGGTTTACAAGTAATTTCAACTTCCTGGACTTCCTTTCCCTCCTCTGCAAATGTCCACACCATGTTCTTCTTAATTTTGTATGGGTTTCGGAGTCTGTCTGTGTGATACATGAAAGTAAGGCTAGGCTAACTACTTCTTTAGAGTAAAGAAAGAAAATTCTTCAGCCATGTGCTCGTGTTGATTTGGTCCTTTGGAGTACATGATCCCTGATTCTTGTTAACTGACTCTAGAAAACAGAACTAGTACACTGGCCCATCTGTCTTGTGAAATACTCAAAACGTTTTCCAGACACCAGTATCAGTTCTTTTTTCTTCATCTCCTGTCAGAGCTAGGCTTTTTTTTTTTTTTTTTTTTTTTAATTGATTCGGGGTCTTACTCTGTAGCCCAAGATGGAGTGCAGTGGCACAATCACAGCTCACCTCAGCCTCAACCACCTGAGCTCGAGCGATTCTCCCACATCAGCCTTCCAAATAGCTGGAACTACAGGCATGTGCCACCATGCCTAGCTAATTTTTTGATTTTTTTGTAGAGATGGGGTTCTCACTATGTTTCCTAGACTGGTCTTAAACTTCTGGGCTCAAACCATCTTCTGTCATCAACCTCCCAAAGTGCTCGGATAGGCATTAGCCACCATGCCCAGCATCAGGGCTAGGTATTTCGCAGTCTGTTTTTCAGAGGTGGAATGGAGAAGGATGAAGGATGAAATTGTGTGAATTTGCAAAACCAACATGTATCATCCTAGTGCAAACCAATAGCCACACTATCCTTGTGACAGTTTCCATCTGATCTGATGAATGGCCTAAAACAATCAACTAAATCAACAAACAAAATAGTCAGAGTAGGAAAAAGGCAAATCAACCATTTATTTTTGTTATTGTTTTAAATTTTGATTTGTTTTATGCTAGGCCAAGAGTGTCCATACTTCTTGACTAGCTGGACATATTTTTCTTTCATTTTTGCACCATTAAAATGTGGACTACTATATTATGCAGTCATAAAGAACAAACATATGGACTTCACAGCAACTTGTATGCATTTAGAGTCTAGAATACACAGTGACCTATCACAAAAAGAAAGAACAGAGTTCCATATGTTCTCATTCATAAGCGAACCCTGAGCATTTACCATAATACTATAAGAAAGGAATTGGCAGTAGTGGGATGCTATGGCGGGGGGAGGAGGGGAGGACACACAACATCAGTAAAGGTACCTGATCTCAAACTAGGCCAAATGGAAACCAAAGGGAGCCCCAAACTTTACCTGTATGATGTCCACTTGTATACCTAATCCTGAATTGTACCCCTCATCTTTAAAATAATCTCTCTCTCTCTCTCTCTATATATATATGTAGATAGATAGATAGATTATATATATATATATATATAATATAAAGAAAAAACAACAACAAAAATTATGGACCACTCATATATCTGTGAAAATTGACCCTGCAAATCTCATGTTGAAATTTGACCCCAGAGTGGGAGGTGTTTGGGTCATGGGGGCAGATTCCTCATGAATGGCTTGGTGCTATCCTGGCAGTTTATAACTCAATAAATAACTCTCTGTTGGTTCCTGCAGGGCTGGTTGTTAAAAAGTGTCTGGCACCTGCCCCCAACCCCCAGCCTTTTTTTCCTGTCTCTTGCCATGTGGTTTCTTCACACACTGGTTCCCTTCCGTGCACAATGAGTGGAAGCAGCCTGAGGTCCTCACCAAAAGCAGATTTCAGTGCCATGCTTCTTACACAGCCTGCAGAACTGTGAGCCAAATAAACCTCTTTCCTTTTTAATTTATTTAGTCTCAGGTACCCCTTGATAGCAACACAAACCGGATAAGACAACCACTATTCTATCCATATACCATTTTACCTGAAGTATTATAAGACCTTAAAGTTTTAATCATGTTAAAATGTGAGGGTTTTTTTCAGTCAATCTGAAGAAACAAATTATAATTTAAAACATTTTCACTTGTTAGGAAAGATCAATACATAAGATTTGTATATTGACAGGTATATATTTTTCTATGAATAATCCACCTCCATTCACTTTGCAGCAATGATTCTCTTTCTTACAAGTTGTTTCATCTACTCAATGAATAAAATGCAACCATATTAGCTTTTTGCTTTGGTGCACCAATTTTCCAAAAGGGAAAAAAAAAAATCACATGAACAAACAAACAAATAAATATATAAAATGTTTAAAAAGAGGGTCAAATCTATGGCTGGCTGGCTAGGTCAGTTGATAGAGCATGAGACTTAAATGAGAAAAAAATCTATATTCATATGGGAGAGGCATTGATTTGTATCATGAAGAATATTGATAGACTGAAAACGATTTGAGTACAGATACAATGTTTTAGGAATTTATGCATTACTTATAGTGTGTAATGGTATTCTATACACAGTAGAACTTTAAATTCCCTTTGTTTGAAAATTGAATGCTATGCTGAAGTAATAATGATAGTTAATAAATATTAAGTGTATGGGTACCAGCACTGTACTAATGACTTTACATTGAATGTATTTAATAAGGCTATGGTGGCATTACATTTTTCCCCTTTTCTAGAGAGGTCAAGCGAAGCTAAGTATATTGCTCAAGGTCACACCACCAGTAAGTGTGTTGAGTCATGATCTGAACCCTGGCAGTCTCCAGAGGTAGGATTTTTATTTTCAACGCTAAACGACTTACTCTTAATTATTTTAACAGAAAATCACAGTGATCTGTATTTAACTGAAGAATAGATTCCTTCAGAAGTGAATGTTGAAAGTTCATTCTAGTACATTGTCCTGGCCTTTTCACTGTTAAAAGGTTCTTTGGTGCTTATTTGAAACAGATGCAAACACTTAAAACATCCATTCACATTGTGTTTCCCTGTGATTTGCTGGAGTATGTCAGGTTGCCTCCAGGAGCCCCATTTCTAAGTGACTGATTTCAGTGACTGTCTGATTTCATTCGTCTTGCTACTCCTTTACAAACCTCTAGCTTCATGAGTCTGTTACAGTATGGTTGATCAGCGGTTCAGTAGCTTCTCTTGCCAATATTCTCTCTCTGTCTGTTGTAGAAAGCTTTAGGGAAACCACGAGAAGAAACTGAGTGGGTTTTTCAAAGCGCAGTTTCTTCAACCAAGCCTGTTGGCACGACATGGTGATGGGCTAACAACAGTACAAAGTTTATTCTCGCATACTTTCAACTCCAGAAATTACTGAGAGTTACTTAAAAGCCTTTGCCTTTCAGGAGGTTTGCTTTTCTTCTAAGTTATTGTTCTTTAGTAAACTTAAGATCAAATTGACCTTCTCTGTTCATGAATCTTGCCTTTTAGTTCTTTGTTTTTATTGCTTGCTTAATTCTTTGGATTATTAAACTGTTACATTTTATATTTTTGCGTGCAGAGTGATGGGGCAGGGAAGTGTCACTATGAGTCCTCAGTATGGGGCAATCTTGTCTCTTCTCCCTGAGAACAGATTCATGACAGTATCATTTTGATGCACTTTATTTCTCTCTATGGTAACAGGAATGATTTAGCAGGAGTGTTTGGTTGGTCAGAGTTTCTGGTTAATAAAAATATGTCATGGATTTAGAGGATAAAAAATAATAAAAATATACCATGTACTAGTCAAAACATCATCTTTTTTTGGTGATTAAAAAGGCCCTTCTGAATCTTGGTTTTTGTCAAGGTTATCCCTGTGTTTATCAGTTAAAATTTGTGAAATGTTTTAGGTAACAACTAAAGAGGATATGTATAGAATATAGTTAGATGTACTGAAATTATCTTTTTGAGTCATTTGTGCTAAGAATAGGGAACAGTCTTTCACACAGTGAAGCCTCAGGCTACTTCTGTCCCAAAGCTACAAAATGGTAGGAGGAATCTAGTGAAAACGTCCTTCTTAATAATGAACTCCTTCCAATATGTTGGCACCTGTATCCTTTAAATGGGAACTGTACTCTTTTATTCGTGCTATCTTTTGTATGTTTTTATCATTGTACTTGTACGCTGTAATTGTACGTTGTCTTGTAATTTTCTGTTTATGTATGCTTCCAGGAGTGAGATTTATTCTCGTATCTTGCCTTCAGACCTGACTAGAATGGCAAATCTGCAACTTTCCAACATGTTTTGTTAATGATAGAGACACAAATTGTGATATTGTATTTAATTTGGGTTCTCTTAAAAGTGTTTAAGGTGATATTGCTTATTTATTTTCAATATTAAATGTAAATATTGTCATGGCAGCTTGGGAGTTCTTGTGACACTCACTTTTTATGTAGGTGAATGTCTGTCTGAGGTTTAATTTTTCTTTCCATTTTCTAGTTCATTATGGTATGGAGTAGCATTTCATTTTTTAAGGATACTTATGACCTTGTTAAATAGCAGTCCAAAAATCGTGTGGCTTGTTTTGATTTTAACCAAAGTTACAACTGCCTAGCTGTAAAGCAGTCAGTTTCTCTTATTATGACTAGTTCTTCAACTTGTACTGTTTTAAATTGCCTGCAATTAGCATATTTCAACCTTATTTTTAGGTTTAAATTGCAGTGTGAGAGTGTACTCTCCTCTTAGCTAATTAGTGCTATCAAGGAACAGTAGGCTACCTCATTAGTACCATGTGCATTTAATTAAAGAAGAGAAAATTGGAGTTAACCTCATAGTTAATATTTTCACAGAGTGCTACAATGCCAACACCTTCAATTGGAGTCACACCCCTGTGTATCTAATTATGCACTGGTGCCAAATAAGGTTAGCAAGGGTACCACAAGGCTGTTGACAAAATAATTTAGATGAAACTGTGTTTGTTGGATTCTGACAGTCAAATATAACTTAAACATTTTCCCCCAGTCTTCATCTGCCAGCATCAGGTGACATACTTCTTCCTAAGAAAGAGAAGAGGATGTTTTGGAAGCCATTTTTTCTGTTTGAATTAACGTTGCTCTTATCTTGGAGAAAATGACATATATTCATGTAAAGCATATACAATCCATTTCTTAAACAGAGCTGAACTTCATAGATGTATTTGAAAAGAATTATTTATAAGGTGTAATATTTACATGCATCAAACCACTACAAATACTCCCTGACACCCTTAACACATCCCCCCTTGCTTTTCTTCTTTTCTGGTATAGTTATAATTTCCCTTGTGTATCTTATGAATGGGGATCATCCTTTCATATCACACATGAAGTCTAAGGATGTGTTGTCACATGGTGTATTCAAATGCAGTGTAATCCTTTTGCCCTTCAGACAAAATCTTTGAAATGTCTAATACTACTTAGGTAAAAAATGACATTCCGTGTCATTTATCAATAAATAATCACTTTGCTTTTGCAGATAGAAATGCAAACTATACATGAGTGTATGGAATAGTTTTCAGTGCAAATGGTACAGTTCAACAGGTTTTAACAGATGTTATGGCCATAGTCTTAGATATATTTTAATGACAATAATCATGGTATAGTAATGCATAGCCAAGGCAGCTTACTTAAAGAGATTATTGTGATTGTTCTCACATTATGTGGCAGGCCAGGATTTCTGTTCATTTTATTGGTTATATTGATACAAGTCAAAGGTTACTGGTTTCAAAATTCAGTAAAGACAATTAAGTTTTAAGGACAAATAGCACCCCTCTTTAAGCACTCTAAAATTGCAGTGCCATTTAAATACATAGAAGTATTTATAAATATTGGCCTTAATTTTAGCCTAGAATAGGGAAATAAGGTTCCTAAGGCCAGTATTGGGGAACATAATCAGTGAATTTTTGGTTATTGGGTTAATTTATTATGATTCAAATATTCAACTTCACATCTGCCAAATTACTGCTATTTTAAGATCTATACTAGTATTAACTATGAGACAAAAATGGAATAGTCTTGTCTATTTTGATGTATACCAAGATAATAATGCCCAAAAATAATTTTTTAAAATGATATGTACATGATTCACATAAGCCTTAAGATTGAAAAAAAAAAGCCAACTCCTGATTCTCTTTGTTTAACCTAGGAATTGCTTCCAGAAACAAAATTATGTGTCTGTGGCCACTCCTCTGGTGATGGGCATCCTCACAACACATTTGCAGTAAGTCACATTGGGCAATAAGAAATTTAGTTATTAAGCACAAGGCCATAGACCCAATCTCACTAAATAGGTTATCTGTGATGTTCTATAGCCAATCCCTTCCATTGGTGCGGATAAGCAAGATATGTTAAGATATGTCAAGATACAGATGTGATTAGCTGATTTCTGTTACTTCTTTTGTTCTCACTGAAATCATGTCATCAAATATACAGTTCACAGTTTCTGTGAGTTGATAGCATTAACGTTTACCTTAAATATGTAACGACTATCACCACTACACTTTTCTTGAACTTTTAGGAAAAACTTGAGGAAAGAGTGCTGATATGCAGAAAATAAATAGAGATTTTGGATTGATACAACACATATTTTGGAAAAAGTTGCTTTTCCATGGTCTGCAAGTTGCCAGATAAATATGCCAAGGCTTTATTATTATTATTATTACATATTCTGCCACTAGAGTGTAACTTGTCACTTTGGACTGTAATGTTCAATGGAAACTGCTTAGCAATTCTGAAGTGTTCATTCAAGAATTTTTAAATGAAGCAATTTTTTGTTTCTATTTAGTATGTTTCTATGTGTATTCTTAAGAAATCTTTAAATATGTAAAGTCATGTATTTTCATGTATAATCAGTCCGCCATATTCATGGGTTCTGCTTCTGTGGAATTCAGTCAACCACATATAGAAAATATTCAAGGAAACAAAATGGAAGGTTGCATCTGTACTGAAAATGTACAAACATTTTTCTTGTCATCATTCCCTAAGCAATACTGTATAACAGCTGCTTACACAACATTACATTGCATTAAGCATTATAAGTGAACTAGAGATGATTTAAAGTATACAAGAGGATGTGCACAGGTTATGTAAAAATACCACACCATTTTGTATAAGGGATTTGAGCATCCATGGATTTTGTTATCCATGGAGTCCTGGAATCCGTCCCCACAGAACAACTATACAGAATATTTGCTTGTCTCCTTAAGAATTGATGTGCTTATTTTGTATCAATGGACTAGAGTGTTCCTAAGTTGAGTAATCCCAAATTTATTTCTTTGCTGCTCTATACATAACATTTCCTAATAATAATAGATAGAACATAACAAAATTAACACTCATAAATTATCTTCCTGAATGAAGAAAAAATTTCAAATTCATACATTTGCTTAAAAAAAAGAAACCGTTTATAATAAAAGTGTCAAATAATATATATAATATAATGACCTAAAATAGATAACTACTTATTGAAAATATGAAACAAAAAATTTAAATGCAATACAAAAGTGAGTTCTGAAATGGAAACTGTAATCACATGTACTATAGATATATAATATATTATATAGATACATATAATAACATGTACTATATCTACATTCACTAGACTAGTGAATGTAGAAGGCTAGTAAAAATTACTGCTTATGAAGGTTTCAGGATGATCTAAAAGTATCTGGTTTGGAGTCTCATTTATTTTAAATCTAAAGTATTTGGCCCTTCTGAGATTTCTGTGTAATAGCATTTGAAAAAAATAGCAAAAATTAAAAAGTGGTGACATGTTTTGCTGAAGGAATATAGTTAAATTAATGTGGAAAGTTAAAATAATCTTAAGTTCTAAATATTCTCTGTATTTGTTTAAAGGAAGGTAAATTTAAGGTAAACTTAAAATATAATTATATACTTTAACTTAATAAAAAAAAATAATTTAAAGTACACTTTAAAAAGTAGTGCATTGGTAACACTTTATCCTAAATGGAAGAATTTCTTTTGTTAGACTGAAGAGTGAACTGACATAAATAATAATAGTGTTTGTACTTTATCTAAAACTACTTCTACCATTTAAAAAATTCTCTATTCTGCTGATGAGGAAAAAAAAAATATCTATGGCATCAGATCTTTATATTTTCACTGACATATTTTCAGAATAAAAATGAGATGTGGAGAAATTAAGTGCTTCACCAGAGGTCATATTATTCCTTAATCATAAGGCTGGATATATAGCCTGAGTTTGAGATCACCAGTGTACTGGTCTTTCCAAGGATATACTAAATTGTTCATGGCTGCCTTGTTCATGGTTGGATAGGAGTCTGAAGTTCTTCCATGTTTCTGAGGCTGCATCTCATCTCTCAGATAGAAAAAGTACCAGGAGGAGTTAGTGCAGTCTGCTACTGCTGGGGCGATGGAGGAGCATGACAATGCATGTACTAGATGTTCTCCATCTGTTCAGTATGCCAAGCCTAATACTTCAAATTAGTCGCTTTACAAATGGTGCTTCTTGACTTCACAACACACATGTAACTTATTTTTTTGTTATTATTACTTTAGCTATTGACTTCCTGCAAGGTAAAAAGGCTACATAATGTAATTTAAAATCAAGACACTAACTAAAACTAATACTATCTGTTATTTACAGTTGACAGTTTATGTGTGATGGACATGGTTTTCTTCTAGTATTCATTCAATCTTTAAAGTGTCAATATGCCAGAGGGCTAGTCTACCAAGTCTGGAGCACTATAAGCTTACTGGTGGACTAGAGGGAAGAAAGGTATAGAAAGGATTCTAAAGAGCCACATTGCTTTATCACCTATGTAACTGACATGTATACTAAATTGTGAATCTTGGTAATAGTTCTCATGTAGGGTCTTTTAAGCGACCCTACATAATGCCTATCAGTGGGTTAATTTAATACCACACATAATATTTTCATGGTTAGTCAACCTTCACACACACACAAGCCAAAATTTTCAGGCATGTATTACAAATTGGCAGATTAAATTAATTTTTTACTCTTCCTTCCACCCCACTTCACTTAAAAAATAAAACTCCTTTAAGTTTAGTAACAAGCTTGAGGTAAAGTGCCGTCCGTGTAAGTGAAAGAAAGCCACTGACAACTACTGAATGTAGATTAAAACCCAAATTACCTTAAAGAAAGAGTATTACATAATTGATATTAAACAGATGTCAAAAGCTCTTCATAGTACTATCCTCTTTCAGGTATTAATTGTATCAAGTTACTAACAAAACATGCAATAAAAATGTATTTCATAGGGTTATTTTCTGGCATCTTGGTTTATTGATTACCATCAAAGGTTAGCCATCCTCTGAGTATGGTACCATATTGTCACATTATTGAACAGTAGTGATATTTAATGAACCCACTAATAAATTATATTTAGTGTGCCTCTACAAGTCAGCTCATTGCAATACTGGGCAGTAATTATATGTACTTTACAGTTTTCTTTATAAGAAAACTGTAGTCTTAATTTTAATCTACTTGTCATATTTAAAGGAAATATTGGGTTCCATAGGTTGTATATTTAATATTCTGAGAGTAATAATATAATACCCTTACTATGACTTTGCATTCCATAGAAAATATCATTAATGTCTGGTTTTAAAAGATAAGCATATGAGCATAAGAGAGGTTCATTGTGAACGATTTCCTTCCAATGCTTACTGTTTACATTTAGTTTTTCAAATATTTGTTTTAACTTGAAAAATAAGTTTTACTTATTTTACTTTTCTTTCAAATTTTAGTATTAGGATAGATGCCTTTCTTTTTTTCCTGATATATCAAACAGCTTTACAAATGGCTAACTATGCCAGGATACTATATTTCACAATTTTTGACTTCCCTACCACAAGATAGTAACCCAAGCTCACTACTTTATCTTGCTATATCTTGCTGACACCTCATCTGCCCAAATGACCTCATTAACACCTATCTGCAAATAATCTTATTGTTAGTCTTGCCTACAGGTTTTTACTGAAGTGAATACTACTTTACATAGGATTCTGCCTGTTGACTCAAACTGCTATGGCAATTATCTTTGATGCTCAGGGTCTTTGTCTTTTGGCTCTTACTTTTAAAACCTTTAGTACTGGGCCAAATGAATCTTTTGAAGAACAAAATATCTTCGACCTGTAATCTGAAAATAAAACTTGGCTGGCCTTCATCCAGCTGCTTTATATTCCATTCAAATTAAATTATACCGACTACATTTGATCTTTCCTCCTATAGATCTTTATTAAAATTACTTCCTGAATGTTTCATTTTTAACAAGGATTCAGGATTAGAAGAATTAAGGAAAAGGGGATGGTGGTGATTTTTAAGAATATATACTTATTTATTTTTATTTATTTATTTTTTCCTGGCTGGGCATTGTGGCTCATGCCTATAATCCCAGTACTTTGGGAGGCTGAGGCAGGATTGCTTGTGCCCAGGAGTTGGAGACTAGCCTAGAGCACACAGCAAGACCTCATCTCTATTTTAAAAATTTAAAAAATACAAAATTAGCCCACTGTGGTGGTATGTGTCTATAGTCCCCAATACCCAGGAGATTGAGGCTACAGTGAGCTGAGATGGTGCCACTGCACTCTAGCCTGGGCCACAGAATGAGATGTTGTCTCAAAAAATAAAAAGAGCTGTTTTTTTGTTTTTTTCAACTTATCTCTATTTAGGCTTTACATAAATCCTACCCAGCACCAAATAACCCATCCTGGGGCTCTGGAATCAGTCTAATGGTTTGATTATTGGGCAAATTATTTGACCTTTCTTAACCTCATGCTCACAATTTGTAAAATTAGAACCATAACAGTACCTGCCTCATAGGGTGATAATGGGAATTAAATCTGATAACCCTACAAAATACTTACCACGATGATTAACACAGTGTGCAATGGATGTTGAGTCAGTATGTGTAGTAGCATCAATATACTCTTGCTTGAACAAAAGAGGCAATTCTGTTTGATGGAAATTTAAATATTTTTAATATTAACACTAAAAGAAGCATTGTATCTTGGGTCAAAACAGATGGCAGTGTTCCCCACTGAGAGTCTTTAAATTAATTAATTTAAGTTGAGCATTGACTTAGTCACTTGCAAAAATCAGTGTTAGTCAAATACTTTCTGATTTGCTAAATGAAAGAAGGCTGAGTGAAAGACTCAGAACTCTTCCTCGCCAGACTTAAATGATATCTGGCAGCCAAGAGGAATCATGGTTCAAATATGCAAGGGAAAGTGATTGTCTCATTTGTCTGCATACAACTAAAGCACATAAAGATATAAAGTTAGGAAATATATGTGACAATGTCAGCTTATCTCCAGTGTTTTCTTCCTTCCTGTATTATAAATGCATAGTCAGAGAGTAACAAGAAGTTAAAGATATTAACCAGGGATAATGTTGCAATAATTATTTTTTGAAACATCCTTTTTATAAAACCTGTACTGTGAGATTTAACTCTTTGTATTAGTGTAAAGATGTATAATGTAAACTTCAATTTATTGTGAAAAAGTACAAATTAGATCTTATTTTAGCATGTTTATTTTTAGGAGTTTTTATTGACTATTATAATGATATTGGCACTATAGTCCTCCAGTAAGAAATAAGTACACATTATAACTGATTTTATTAATTCTGTAAAGATATAGTAGAGTGAACATGTTTAGGGCTACTATTATAAACCTTCCAGGTGCTTCACCTGAAACAGAATAAAGGTTTGAGTTTTTAAATCCTTGGCTGACATTTGTATGTGACTTATTGATTAATATTTTTTCCTTTATAGTATAATTCAACATATTAATAATTTTATTTTGCACACCTCGTTCAGCTTGGATATAGCTCTCTGAGCTCAGTTGGTTCTAGAAACCTTTCCTCAGTGATTACCTCTCACCTATTTTATTGTTAATATTTGGGATTGCCATGAATCCTCTTGATATTGGTTCCAAGAAGGACCAGTAGCAGAGCTTTTTCAGTGTTGGCTCCACTTTGAAATTTATAATGAATAATTTAGTCCCCTGATGATTAACCAAAGCATTAGTATGGCAGAAATTGGGGGCTGATGAAAGGATTATTTATTTAGTTATCCGATTTTGTTGTTTTTAATATATTTTTCATCAAATAAATTGATACACACACTAGCATATGTATGTGGCAATAATGTGAATTTATTTGCCCATTAGGACAGACTACATTTTTCCTTTTACATTTTAAAGTTGTCTGTAATGAACTATTAGTGATAGTGTCTACAAATATGAAATATAATCAGCATTAACTTCTAACAGTTCACTCTATAGTTTCTGCATATTTCAAAACATCATGTAAGAAAATGTATATTTTATATTTCATATTTGTATTTCTGTTCCTTGTGTATTTCCACATCATATTATTTTAGTATAATGACTGAAAGGCACATAAAAAAAGTAATCTTAGTGTATAAACCTTCAGGCTTGTGCACGCGCACACACACACACACACACACACACATACATACACATATCTGAATGAGCAATTATGTAAAAGAATGTGCATTCTTTTTTATAGATTTCTTTGTGCAATTCATTTTTCTTTCTTTTCCTAAAGATGTTAAATTTTTTAGACTTGTATTTTCATTTGACAAATGAATTGTTTGTTGTGCACAGGATTAATAAATTATGGAATCAAATTTTTATAACTGGCATAGTTTATGCAACAATATATTTATTCAATATATTTATTTATTTAAAATATTTCTAAATAACCGATTTTTGTGTGTAATTTTCAGTACATAGAATGCCAAGTTAAGCAGCCACTGACATTAAAACTTAAACCTAAAACTACATGCTGGACTTTGAATCTTTATCCAGTGGAGTTCAGAAAGCTTACTATTACTGGAGTTCTATTATGCTACAATCACATAACGCATCATACACTTAGATGGAATTGTACTTGTTTGCTTTCAATTAATAATATTATTTATTATGATAATACATTTTGTACAAATAGATTCATACTATTGATAAGATAAATAAGGTCTTGTACCGAATTAAGGATTTTAAAATGGAATTCTTTTTATATTTAGCATCAAGGACCAGTTTGAAATGCTCAGACTCTTCCCACCATGCTTTTGAGCCTCTTTCTCTGCAGAAATAGTTGCCATTTCACCAGATCTCCTTTTTTTGTTCTGTTCCCTCTTATGATAAACATTGTGAGATATTTTGCAAAATAGGCAGAAATAATCTACCCTTTAAATCCAAAGTAATAGTTATAATATCACAATCTGGGTGACATAAGTTGTATATTCAATATTTTGTGAATAAGATTTAACAATTTTAATTTAGAATTTCATGAATAAAATATTTAGTCTGACTTAAAACAGACAATACAGAATGAGAATAAGAAATTTTATCATAAGAAATTACCTTAAAGGGAAGGCACCAAGCAAACATCTCAGAGATAAATTATTATATTATAGCGTAATTCGTTAATTCATATGTGGTTATGTCATTGTAGAGGGAGAAAGTTATTTCATCCAAATTACGGGAATGATGTCATCAAAAAGCAATAAGCAAGCTTAGCAGTTTAGGACTTCAGTATTTCTAGAGCATCATATGCATATAAATAGTGGGTATCTTTTGATGCATAGATAAATAATACAAAATTAAAATAATTAAATATGAATAACAAATGTGCTATTTTAAATCTCAATTTCTCCCTCAATTCTCATTGCCTGTAACTTGTCCATTTAAGAAGATATATCTCTTCTAGTCTTTTATATTGAGGCTGGATAATGTACTTATTTTGCCTTTCTACTGTTTTCTCCTTTTGCATTACCTGGGTAGTCATTCTGCTATATTGGAAGGGCTGTGCCCTGTTACTGCATTGCCAAAATAAAAAAGAAGGGATGTCTACATAACATGTATTTTCATCCCATATGAACTAATAAAACATTATGGCTAAAAGAGAACCCATGGTTCATCTTAGTCAACTCCTTTATTTTATAGTTAAAAACAAAGTTGAAGAATTGAAGCAACTTTCTTAATCTCTTTTCATTATTCATTGCATTCAAGAGAGAGCTATCGATGATCTGATAGTTCTTTAGTTTTGACTCATGGCTCATATTGTATTAATTTTCTGAGGCTACATTAACTTTAATTCTATGTATCTGTCAAATAAGGAAATCACTCAGGGTTTTCAAATGTTGCTAATCGCATTTAGCTATTAAATGTTTTGAAAACCAGAGATTTCATGATCAGTTTTGAAATTGCATTCATATTATTTGACTACTTGTGGTTTGTTGTGGACACTTTTAAGGTCTCAGTCAGATCTATGAGATGGTTTTATTTATAGGTTAAGGTTTTAGAAAAGAAAAATTCTAGATTTGTCAGTGATTCCCTTAGAAATGTTTTAAAGTGAATTGGGAAATTCCAGACTGCTGATTTATTGTTTACATTCGTTTATTAGGATTTCAGCTGAGAAAAAAAGGACATTTTAAAAAGATATATAGGACATTCCAAATTTACCTTTCAATGTTTCAAGGAATAAGCCTAATGGTCACCAAGCCTTAATCCTTTACAATTATTTTTCCTATATTTAGACTACACATTCAAGAAAGGTCAGTTACTCTGAAGAAAGGATCAAAACCTGAGAGTTTCTCTGGTTTTTCAAGTTATCTGTTTACTATCTATTAGATAAATATTGTGTCTTAGCTATTGGAAAATGAGTGGTTAGTGGGTATGTTATGTCATCCTGATCTTGAAATACCAAGAAAAGGAGGTGAGATAATACTTTAAGTCTGAAATTTAAACATTGGACACTTAATATGTAAAGCCCAGGGTGGATGCTTGAATTGACCAGATAAAAACATAAGTCCATAACATGCAATTTTTATCCTGTAAAATATATTCCTAGTGCTCATGATAGAAATGAATACAGAAATTACAGAATTCTTTGAGAAATTATTGTTCTAGATAAGTCCTGCAAAGTAACAATATGATCAAAGCTACCACTGTTAACTGGCACATACTATTTTGTTATTGATCTTACCAAATGACAAATGACTATTCCTAGTCCTCTTTCTATTAACTTGTACAGTCTTTAATGGCTGCCCTGTGTCTCCTAAGTAAAGCTTTAACAGCCTAAGCTTTGTAATTGTGACACCTCCCCGTAAAACATTGTTTTGTTTTGTTTTTTCCTTTCTCTGCCTTCCACTTCTGTTCTAAGACGTACCATATTCCTTTAGGTTTTTTTTTTTCTGTCCCTTGGTAACCTACTTTTTTTTTCTGCTTATCAAATTCGATGGTTGTAGAAAGCCCAGCTCAATTACTATCCTGCATGAATGTTTTTTCCACAAATGCAATCCACACTGATTAATTCCCTCTTTTGATCTTGTATGTCTGTATTTATCTAACTCACATTTTGGAATTATTCATGCATGATACTGATATACAATTCCTGATACTCCATTCCATTCAACACATTTTCATTGAGCATATACTATGTTTAACTCATAACGTGAAGCAATATTTTCAGTAACATGATGAGTAATCACCTACATTTGAAAAACTAAGATTATAAAAATGATGAATACATAATTTAGGAATAAAAAAAAATCTATGTAAGCTGTAAAGAAAGATTGAATCATGGTCTTGAGAAATTGACATAATCTCTGAATACGTATACCCGTACCAAAATTTGAAGTCTTGCATGCATTTTTAAAAGGATGTCAAATATTCTGTAAGATTTGAGAAAAGAAGTGGATGTAACATAGCCAGACCATTCTACTTAAAGTTATTCTTGGGAGCAAAAAGAAGTGATTAGAATGAGAAAAAAATATTTGACTCTCTGTGTGAAAGTTAGAATATGTTGTTTAAAAAGAACAAGTCATGGTAATCTTGACTAGGGGAAGGACAGGGTAAGGACATGAGACAGAATGAAGAAAAAATTTGATTTTAAAATGTATGTTGACAATCGAAAAGAATCAGAAGAAATTGAGATTTCTGAATTTTTGTACCTGGTTGTTTGTATTTGACTGTGACCCGGATGCTATCTAGAACACAGGAAGAATAGCAGGGTTTGATGATAGGGAGTAGAAAGTTGGAGGCGATAATAAGTTATGTTTGAGAAGTCGAATATCTGTGTGTTCAGCAGGAGCAGGCAGTTAGCATTGAGTTGAAAAGGATGCATTTTTGAAAGTCATATCATGTACAGAAGACTATCATCCCATAATTTTGAGGGAGATAATGAAGAGGAAGACAGTACAGAGAAGTCTCAAGACAAGACATTGAGTACAGTAATGAACCAACAAAGTATGCGAATCTATAAGACTACAGAACCAGGAGCCAGCAAAGGACAACAGACGATAGATACACACACACACACACACACACACACACACACACACACACACACACACACACACACACACACACACACACACACGAGTTGTTGCCAATACATTTTTTTCTTTTTAATCAAGACTTTTTTTCAGATTAGTTTTAGGTTCATAGCAAAATTGAGAGGATGATACAAGGGATTTCTCCTATCATCCCCTCCCCCATAGCCTCTCCCATTATAAACATTCCCACCAGAATGGTGTGGTTGTTACCATTGATGAGCCTACAAAGACACATCATCATTGCCTAGGGTCCATAGCTTCCATTAAGGTTCAATCTTGGTGTTGTACTGTTTGTGAGTTTGGGCCAATGTTTAATTCCATGTATTCACAATTATAGCACATATTATACAGATTACTTTCACTGCCCTAAAAATCCCTTGCATTTTTATTCATCTCTCTTTCCTCCTAACTCCTGGCAACCAATGGAAGAGACCTTTTTAAAACTAAGGGAGGTTAGCATTATCAAAGTCTGAGGTATCCCATCTATAGGATAAGACAAGCAGAAAGTTATTAGATTTGGCAAGAATGTTTTTAACAGAATATACTCTGTGGCAGTGACTTGAATGGTAATTGAGAAGGGAGTATGTAGAGATGGCAAGTATTGTACCCTAGATCTTTGGGGGAAATGCTGATAAAGTGGAAGATAATAAGTTGGTTGCTTGAGACAAAAGCAGAATTGAGGAAGGTCTTGGGAGGGAGGGTGATAGTGGAGATGAAAAGATCGAAAATGCAAGAGAAAAAAGAATTAAGAGAGTTGAAACAAGGTGTGAAATATGATGGGAGAAGGGTGATGGTTAGAGATAATTAATTTTTTAAAAGCATAGAAGCCTACTTTCATCTGACTTGTGTAGAAATTTGAAGATGAATAAACTCACAGCTACATCATTATCTTTCTTTTTATTATTGTTAAGTTTGTTAATCTCTTGTGACTACCATTTTGTCCTTCTCACCCAATGTCATAACATCTGATTTCAAACTTTGTATCAGCTTTAAGGGATTTCTGCATAGGACAAATCATGTGAAAGAAGGAAAAGGGCACGTTTGTGGTTGTTAAAATTTTCTACATATAACAGCTTTATCCTCATCCTATTTGTTATTCGTAATGATAGTATTAGCTGAAAAAATAACTACTCATTAGAGTTAAACTTAGAAACTATTTTCTCATAAAGGACTCTAGTAACAGTCATGATGCGAACGTTCTTTCCTTCCCTCAGAAAATTAAGATGGTTTAGCATAAATCTGAACATTAATTATTTTATGAAACATTCAGCTGCATTAAGATTCTGTACTTTTTAAGAAATCGGTTAATTTGGGGTAATTAATAAAATAAAAGTATTCATTTTTTGGAAAACCTTTTAGTGAAAACAGATCAAGTAACAAGAGTGAAATATATGCAGAAATATTATGATAGTCTCTTTCCACTGTGTTGTTCATTTTAAATAGTAAGAGTAATACAATAAACCAACCACTGAAACTGTCATTTAATGACTTACATAGTATTTAGTACATACTGTATGGATACAAAGATGTGACTGGTTAACATCTGTACACAAATAAGTTCTTTCCGTTTATAAAATCAAAACTAAAGCTTAAAGAAAACAAATAACAAATGATACATAAGGGACCTTACTTTCAATGAGTCCACAGTTAAGAAATTTTCCTTTATAACTCTGCCTTCAAAGCACATTTGTAATTTCTGACTCTCACACCTTGGTTTCTTACCATTCCAACCCAACTTTTCTTTGTAATATGTCTAGGTAACTGTCCAAAAGCCAACCACTGGGCCCTACTCTCAACCTTTTCCCCTGTAGTCCTGCATTGATCAACCTTTCCCAGGGAATGGCCTTAAAAATGTATTTGCTCTAAGCTGATTACTAATAACAATAAGTTATCCTTCTCAGAAAAATAGTTGCCTATTCACAGAAGATAATATTTCTGCTTTACAAAATGACATTAAAGAGTAGAATTTCAGGAATTGGTAATTTATGATTAGGAATATATTTTTTCCAAATATTTCTGTGACTTCAGAGCTAGTAGTTTCTACATTATTCTTACTAAAAATAATCCATTTTTAACAGGATAATCAGAATTATTTTCCCCCTACTCCCCTTTTTTGTCAGTTACCTGCTAAGCAAATTTGTTGAAGCTCTCCAAACTGAATGAAATTGTTTTCTGTTTTGCCCATTTCTAGGGCTTCGATCAAAGTTTCGAGTATGTCAAGTATCACTGCACGCCAACCTGAGCAACAGAGTGAGATGCCAACCCAATTTTTTTTCTTTTGAGGAAACTGAGACATAACTAAAAAGCAAAATAACTTGTTCAGGGTCACATTCAGTATGATAATTCTCTTACACATGAACAAGTTCTATACTGAGAGCGTGTTCATAAGTTCAACAGTTAGCCTAGGTACCCAGCTAACACAATTGACTATGTAGTACTGTATTATAATGGGTGTATAATACTTTTAACACAAATAACACATAAAAAGCAAACACAAAAAATAAATAAACCATTTTTAATCTTACAATACAGCACATAACAATATACATCAGACATGTAAACTAATTTACATGATTGGACATGCTAACACACATTTGCATCTTTGAAAATTTTCAACTTGAAGATTGGTATATGTAGGGGACTTACTGTAAATGCTTGAGTCAAGGTCCAAACTCAGATCTGTCTAGCTCCAAGATCGTAACTTTATCACCAATACCGTTTTTCTGATCTTTTCTAATTACTCCACTACAAACATCAATTTAAAGAAAGATTTCCTCCCTCATTAGAACAATGCCTGAATATTTGGATGCTCTTAACTGCCTTGAACACTTTGACTTTGCTTTTCTTCATCTTCTTGTTAACCAGGGATTTTCAACTCCATACTTTTCAAACAAGAACACTAAAAGGATTTGACAATTATTAGGTAATATTCCAATTCATTCTTCCCAAAATTTGACAATTTAAAAAATTCTGTCCACAACTTACTATATGTCTTTTGTTCATTTACATTGCCTATCTTTCTTGAACCAACACTTCACTCTCATGAAATCTTCTCTTCTGTTTCACATTCTAAACATTTATTTGGCATTCTTGAATCTGCCATTTTTCTATAATCTGCCCACTTTCTGCCATGTGTCTTACTATTCCTTATTATGCTCACTCCTTCCACCACCATGCCTTTGTCTCCTCAAATCTCTTCCTCTTTTCTGTTACCCAAAATGATAGAGTTTGTAAAACCCTACCGTGTCCTGGCTGAGGTATTTTCATCTTGCTACCATAAAATATGTATGGATTGGAATGTTACTCCACCTTTTCCTATTTTCTTTGCTAGATTATGATTACTTTGGGGAAATTATTTGATTTTTCCATGCTACATAATGAGAAATGTACCAAAGTGTTTCTACTATAGTGTCAGGCACATAGTAAGTACTTGAAGAACAATCTCTTTTTGATTTGTTTCTAAGCAATTTTGTATTCTTTGGTTATTCATAATACTTAACCTAAATATTACTAGAAAGGCAGTATGGCTTTGAGTGAATACATAATGGTAAGCAGTATTCAATTTTGTTTTTCCTGTGTATGATTAGTGGTAGTTTTTTTTCTTACTGACCAAGAAAAGTTTCTGAAAAATGTATCGATTTTTGGAAATAGTGAGACATTAAAGAATGGTTAGAGTTTTTGTTAAGTATATGAATCTTTAAATCAGTGTATCCCATACATCTGGGTCACATTTTTCTGGTTCTTACCTGAAACTCATTTTATTTTCTGAATTTTACCTCAAACTTATTTTATTTTCAGTGAAGGACGAGAAAATCTGTAGTTCCCCCACATTCTTCAGGTGATTCTAATGACTAATCAAAGTTAGGAACCACTTGTTCCAGAGCCTTTTTACACAGAAAGTTTTCTATGAGCCATGACAAATCTCCTGGGAATTTGATAGAAATGCAGATTCTTGGGCCCTACCCATAATACACCCACTGAATTACAATCTCCATTTAAACAAGATTTCGGTTAATTTATGCTCATTAAAGTTTAAGCAGCACTGTAGTAAAACACAACTATTGAAAATGAACATTACATTCTGTTGTTTTAAAAACATATATGCTTATCATATATCAGTATATATTTTTAACATGCTGCAAGATAGTGTGAAAATGCATTTGTAATTTAAAGAAGTTTATTGTTTAAAGAACTTAGGATCTTTATAATTTTCTGTCATGTTTAATGTCATAATTGAAAGTCTGAGGAAGGCCGGGCTCGGTGGCTCAGCCTGTAATCCCAGCACTTTGGGAGGCCTAGGGAAATGGATTGCCTGAGCCTGTGGGTTCCAGACCAGCCCGGGCAACTTGGCGAGACCTTGTCTCTACAATAAAACAATAAGTAGGGAGTGAGTGGATTGCCTGAGCCGGCGAGTTTGCGACCCGCCTGGGCAACTTGATGATACCTCATCTCTACAATAAATAAAAAATTAGCCGGACTTGGTAGCGCACACCTGTAGTTCCAGCTATTTAGAAGGCTGAGGCAGAAGGATCGCCGGAGTCCAGCAGGTCGAGGCTGCGGTGGCCAGGAGTGGCCACTGTACTCCAGTCTGGGCG
>NW_007233182.1:55493-77102 GCF_000164805.1 Carlito syrichta | reverse complement strand
GCTGGACATGGTAGCGCGTGCCTGTAATTCCGGCTACTCGGAAGGCTGAGGCGGAAGGATCGCCGGAGCCCAGCAGGTCGAGGCTGCGGTGACCGGGGGCGGCCACTGCACTCCAGCCTGGGAGACAGAGTGAGACTCCAACTCAAAAAAAAAAAAAAAGAAAGAAAGAAAGAAAGTCTGAGGAAAACACAGTTGTATGCACAGATTATTTTTAGCATAATTTTTAGCTATTTGGAGTTTGTGTGTGTCTAAGACAAAACAGTGTCTGCACAAATCAATTACTTTGAGTAAATTCAGTTTTAAAATAAGATAATTTCAGTAATATAAGGTTTTAGAGTTTTTCCTGCAAAACTCAACTAACTTGCTTGACTGAATGTTTTACCTGAAAACCCTGAATATCAGATAGAAACATGATTGAACTACTTACTAGTATAAAATTTAAAAGAGTTTCATAGCACTTGGTCTCTGATACGTCCTGTATTTCTATAATAAAATGCTTATTTGTGGGATATAGGGAGGATAAGAATATTTACTGCAATGTGAGATATACTTTAGTGATGTTTACTCTTCTATTAAGATTCCATTTATAAATACCTTATTATCATTTGTTAAATGACACTTTATGAAATTCTTGATGACTTTAATTCATGCATTGAATATGCACATATGTTTTAACAATATTTGCATCTTATAATACACTTAATAATGACCTGTCCTAGTGTTATTGCTTAACTACTTCTTTGATTTTATTTAGTTTTTGAAAATAAAAGCATTATTTATAAAAAGAGCAAAGTGCTTTCAAATATTACCTTATTTTAAATTATTTTTGTTTCTTTATTCTTAAATGGTGATGTTTGTCAGTATTCGATTGCGTACATTTCCTTCTTTACTGAGATTTTGGTAGGAAGCTTTTTCTCAAAACAGTCATTTGAAATATATCAAGATGTCAGGGTTCCAAACAGTAGTTTATATTTTTCTACTTAATGCTTCCATACACTTTAACAACATATTGCTTATTGTAAACAATTTTTCTCAAACTAACACCAAATTTTGTGCTATTACAATGTACTTATAAAAATGTACTTTGTACTGGTAAAAGCAATTTTGCTAACAATGTACTACTAATTACTAGCATTAATAAGGCCTAACTGACCATTACTATCTAAAGCTGAGTTTAGTAGGTAATCATTACTTAACTCATTTGAAAATTTTAGATGTTTCATTTGTCTTACTATGTCACAGCTTTAAACCTTTAATGAACCAAATTTTTTTAAAACTTAAATACATAAAAACATAATTCTTAAAACAGGAAAATTGTGAATAATTCATTGTAGGTTATACTGATTATCATTGTCAGTATTTTAAAAAATGACTTTGAGGAAGGTCAGCAGCAGGCAAAAATACAGAAATATTAAATAAACCTATAAAGAAAGAGGA
Source organism: Carlito syrichta (assembly GCF_000164805.1). Classification (NCBI taxonomy): domain Eukaryota; kingdom Metazoa; phylum Chordata; class Mammalia; order Primates; family Tarsiidae; genus Carlito; species Carlito syrichta. The sequence continues at coordinate 75,665 of NW_007233182.1, read as the reverse complement.
GCCCATTCTCTCACTAGTTATGCAATAGTTTCTCAAAGTTCAAACCAGCTGCTAATTTAGTGAATGTAAGATAATTAAATCCACCTTTATTGGTGCCTTATTGATGATTTTTACATTCTCATTCTCATTTTAAAGTGCCTTTAATATTTAAGCTCATTCGGCTTTTAACTACCTAGACTCAACCCCGTTGTTGAATTCAATTCTTTAGAATAATTTTAAAGGAATTAAATAATGCCTACATATTTTTAAAGTATATATAAAATGCTCCAAAATGATAAGTGGTTCTCTCCCAGCCCCAGACAAAAACACCTTTTATAATTTATATATATATTTGAGTTGGAATCTCACTCCATTGCCCAGGCTAGAGTGCAGTGACACACTCACAGCGACGCCAGTGTCGACCTGCTGGGCTCCAGCGATCCTTCTGCCTCAGCCTTCCCAGTAGCCAAAACTGCTACAGGCGCATGCTACCATGCCCAACTAATTTTTTAAAATTTATTTTAATTCTCTTGAAAATTCAAAATAAAATACTCTCTGCCCAAAGAAACTTACAATTCATATTTTCCTCATGACTAATACTTTTCAGAGAACATTCAATAATAAACATGAGATTGGCTACTATTTCAATTTATCCTTATAAAGATATTCAAGCATATTAAATATATGCTGGTAGATGTGGCAGTTCATGAACTGAAAGGAGTTCTGAAGGTATTAAACAGGACATTTTGGCTGGCTCCACATACACCTAAAAATAACTAAATTCAGACAGTATCTTTTTCCCACCAATTCACCGATTGATTCTGCTGAATTCCTGCAGTGTATATTATATGAAACATACTGGTTTTATTTCTTCCTTATCAACTACAAATAGAATATGGTGACTACCTGCTATGAAAAGTTTAAGAATTTAGTAATTTATCACCATTACTCATTTTTGCTAGTTCTATTATCCTGAGTTCTTCTAGTGATTATCTGTGTTACTCAGATAATCACCTTGGTTATCTGTTTTTTTATCTATTGAGTCTCTGCTATAAATGATAGCTTTTTAACAGCAAGTAATACCAGCAGACTATTTTTAATTCATGGAGTCATTAAAATCTTTTTGAAAACACAAGTTGGAAGATTCTTAGGGAAGATGATTTCCTCTTTCCTGAATTATGTTTCATCTTTTGCCACTTACTACATTTGTTCCTTTTCTTTTTTCTTTTGTCCCCCCATTCTTTTTTATGCTGTTGGGCTTTTTCCAAGTGTCTAAAGTTTTTAGGTGGTTGGTCCAATGTATGAATGAAGGACTAAGCTAAGTAATATCATTAGCATCTGAAGTAGATATTCTCCATGGTTGTGTAGGTTTCTTTCACAAGTAAGTTTTTCCCTTAAAACGAGAATATGCTGACAGACAAAGTTTCATTTTAGGGTCTTCACTTTAGGATTGAGCAGACCAAGTTGCCACTATTGCCCAAACAACGTTACTCCAGCATGGTTGACTTAATTTGTAAATTTGTAATTGAGGCTGGGAGTTAAGGTTAAACTACTCTGCTTATCTTTCTCATTCCTCTACCCATTTTGGGTGCTTTCTGCAGACAGATGGTTTGTTTTCTTAGACTAATAATGCACTTCTCAGACTTTATCCTAGGGGCAAAAGCCATTTCTGTGAGAAAGCTCTGCTCTATTAAGTGGAGAGGGTGTGGGAGGAGTAGGTGTTCTACCAGCCAGCCCATTCTCAATGGTGGATTTTAATTAATTCCCCTGATGATTGTACCATGACCCACCCTTGCCCTTTGTGTTCCCTGGCAAGTAAGCGCTTACTGCTGGTATTTTAGGCTGCATTTTTTTTTTTCATTCTCCTGTTTGTCATCCTAGGCCCTTTCATTTTCTTCCTTTATACCTGGTTTCTCAAAGTTTTTGGTCCTCTGCTCACACTTCTTCTTTATCCAATTTTTGTATAATTATATTATTTTTAAAGCAAAGAGAAAGAAGAGAGGTAGACTTGGGTGCTTATATTTAGTATAATAGTACTAAACCAGAGGTTAATACTTCTTCTTTAAATAAAATGTTATACTATTTTAAGCAATAAATATTCATGATTGCCTAATAAGTGCATGCAACACAATGTCCTATAACAGGCCATGATGCCACATTTCCCTACCCAAAGAGCAGAATATACTACAGCTACAGATTTGCAAAATCTTTTTTAGAGTACAAATTTTGCTTCTTATCCATTTCATTCACTTAGTCCAGGTAGTTTTGATTCCTGTCAAAGACAGTTTGAGTTGCTTTTTCTTTCTTTAGTATTAAAACTATAACCCTGAAAACAATCTGCCTGCAAATAAGGCTATCATGAAAACTTACAACCATGATCTTGGCCAAATATTAGAGGAAAAAGCGTTGCCATTTTAATATGCACTGCAGCAAAACTTATAACCTGCTGATTGTTGAGCCTGACTCTCCAAAAAAGTTTCCTATGAGCCATGACAAATCTCCTGGGAATTTGATAGAAATGCAGACTCTTGGGCCCTACCATAATACACATGCACCAGAAAGCCCCTCCCAGACTTGTACACTAATACAAGCTTTTCTCTTGCTGCCTGCAGGCTGCCTAGAGGGTCCTGTATTAACTTCCCAAGCCTGTTCTTAGGGAAGGTAAATGTAACTGAAACAGACCCTACTATGGTGCTTCTTATATGCAAATATATGCAGAGAAGTATTAGAGCCATATATGACCTTTTAGGGTCCTTCCTGCTCTGAAATTCTTTGACAATAGAACATTCCTCATTTTACAATATAATTATATTTAGTAGTAGACCATTACCACAATCCACTAGAATATGGTAAGGGCTGGTCTTCCTGTTTGGCAGAGAAGGAAAATGATGAGTGATTATCTAGGGAGAAGTGAGTAAAGGGTAGGTATGTGTGTTTTCTCTTGGCCATGCAGGGCATGCCCAGTTGGACAAAGAGGGGAAGATTCAGAAAAGCTATTTTACTATATAATTATTTTTTATAATTATTATTTTTGAAGTCATAGACTCAGGAATTTCACTGACAAAAGTATCTTTAAAGTGAATTCAGGACTCTGTTCTTCCAAAATTGTTTTACTAGTAACGCAATGCCTTTTCTCAATGTGCTTCTTATGCTCAAACTAATCCATAATCATCTTCTTTTCATATATATCAGAGATCTCCTAAAAATACTGCTTTATGGCCAATATTTTTCTGACTAAGATAGAGTAAGTTAAATTCCATTAAACTCTTAAGTGAATGCTGACTGAATGTGTGCCATGAGTTGGACACTGATTACCTTGACCACTGTAGCACATTCTGCCAAATTATCTAACTCATTAAGTAGGCTTTTAAATGATTGATTTACTGAGTTTGTGCAATTTTACACTTTCACTGTAATACATTAGCCATATTGGTCAAATCAGTTAGTGCTTGGAAATTTGTCTACAATTTAGTACCAAGCATTTTTGGAGATTCCTTATATCTAACAGTTTAAATAAGATTAAGTTAGTGGCAGGCTATAGTTTTTAGTAATATAGTTACAGAAAGGTTGAGAAAAATACAATAGTAATTTTTGTATTGAACTCCCTTACGGCAAATTATGTTCAGTTATACTTTGAATGGAAGCTACATCGAATTTTCTTTTCCCTAAAAGTGTAATCTCTGACTAGCTGAGACTTTGAACTTAATTCTGCTTGTGGGTCTGCCATGTATTAAATATATGGCCTCACAGAAAGATATTTTCTTCATCTGTAAAATGGAGGTAACCATTCCCAATCTGACTCACCACACTGTAGACTATAATCCCGGAAGCTCTGCACATGGTTACACCTTGGTTACTATAAGGGCTTTTCTTTCACAGCCTAATTAAGAGGCCATGTGTTCACTCCCAAGCATTCTCCTCAGCCTGGTCCATAAAATGTTCTACAAGGATGCATATATACCTGTAGTGTCCAACAGAGGAACTACTACCCATATTTGACTTTAGAGCACTTGAAATATGACTAGTGTTACTAAGGAACTCAATGTTTACTTTTTTTTAATTTTAAGTTATTTAAACTTAAATTTTAAAAGCCATATGTGTCTAGTGGCTACTGTACTAGACCACATAGTAACAGGATTGAAATAACTGATATACTATTGTAGTATTTCTCGAACACAGATATAAGCATGTACAGTTATTGTGAAAATTGAATAAAATAATCTAGGTAATAAAACATTTCTCTACATGGAAAAAATACTTTTCTTTCTTTTTTTGAGTCATAATCTCACTCCATCACCCAGGCTGGAGAGTAGTGGCACCATCATGGCTCACTGCAACCTTGACCTCCTAGACTCTGGAGATCTATGGTCTCAGCCTCCTGAGTAATTGGGACTACAGGCGCGTCACCATGTGTGGCTAATTTTTAAAAATATTTTTATTTCTTTGTAGAGACAAGGTCTCTTGCTCTGTTGCCCAGGCTGGTATTGAATTCCTGGGCTGAAGTGATTATCCTGCCTCAGCCTCCCAAAGTGGTGGATTATAAACCTAAGCTACCGTGCACTACAAAAAAACAAACAAATGAACAATAAAACAACACCAAAAAACTTTTCAAATTTAAGTTATGATTATATGAAATAGCACTTCTATTTTGGGGGGACACTCTTGATGGAGAAATCATTTAAAGACATTACTTTTTTTCTAAAATAACACTTATATGTATTATGCTTGTCAGTCTTATATATTCGCTTTATTTTGAGTTCACTTTCCAGCTATATGCTTATTTAGATCACTAGAGTAGACTTAATTTGGTTTTAAGTAAAATACAAACCATAGCAAGCGTTCCATCAAACAATGTTTTTTTCGGGTACACTTTTTGAAGCAGATACAATCAACTATTCTTAATTTACATCCCCTCTGTACTTCTCATCGGATAACATCACTGTTCATTTCTATTGAATTTATCGTGTCCTGTTTCCTTTACAGATGTATTTTAATCTAAATCTGTAAATATTGCCCTCTTCGTTGATTAGCTTCTCTTCTCTGGATGTACTCTCAAGTAGTGGTAACAGTCCATAACTACTTTTAACCTGTCCCTTTGGACTATTAAAGATTCTACATTTAATCATATATTTGTGTAGAACAATGGATGTTACAATAATAAAATTACAAGTAATATATCTAAAATGATAGAAGTAATATGGCATCCTACGAGTATTATGTTAAAGATTAGTATCTTTTGACATCAGCTTGATATTTCTGTGAATGTCCATTCACTTCAAGTGTTTTCTTCAAATAGAGTTGACTTTCATTTTCATCGCAACAAATTGATGTACCAAGTTCAGCTTTGTGGACTGAATGATAAAACTGTTGAGTGTTGCCAGAAATAGTCTTTGTTCATGTTGTCTTTAGCTTTGCTCACTTGGTTATAACTATCCAACTTCAGGCAGTTTCTTGGATTCTATATCAACACATTCTATGAGATTCAAAGGAATTAACTGTTAAACAATACTGTTTTAAATGTTGAATTGTTTCTTCTTCAGTTTTATTTTCAGTTGTAAAAGCCAGAGTTTAAAAATATACTGTGCAGTTTTAGGTTAAATTATTTGAAGCATTTTTTAATGACATTTTAATGTTTCTTTTTAAAACATCAGTTTTGAATAAGTAGGACATATACATAAGCAAAAAAGAAAATATGATTATATCCCACCTCATAATTTTAATGTAGCCCAGAGAAAACTTTCAGACTGTGTGTGTGTGTTTGTGTGTGTGGGGGGGTGTAAATCATTGCTGAATCAAAATGTAAACTTATTTTTGGCACATATTTTGAGCCAGAAAATTGGTATCAATTTACAGAACAACCAGCCAAGCTTGCCCATTTTATACATATTTATACATATGTATTTTATATGTATTTTATACATATTTTATACTTATATGTATTTTATACATATTTCCCCACTTTGTCAAAACTGAAGATTATCTTTTTTTCATAGTCTTTGATATAATCAATAAAAAAAAGTATCATCATTATTTTAGTTTGCATTTTCTTGATTATTGAAGTTAGTTGTTCATGTTTTGGGGCTACTTGAATGTTCTATATAAGGCAAAGGTAATATGTAGTTTAAGTCTTCACACCTAAAGAATCTCCCAAATTTACATTGCCCCAGTTCCTCTTATGACAGAATATTGTGTTTTCTGTAACACATTTTTGGGAAGCATTGTTGGATACTACTGCATCATGTTTAATGACCAGGAAGTTTGTAAGAATTTAACTAGCAATCAAATGCACTAGGTTGGGAAGCAGCTCACATTGCAAATAAGTTCTGTCCTTCATTTTATTTGCATGCTGCTGGAAAAGTATAGACACTAAATAAATATTTTATTGGATGATTGCGGGCATTAAACATTGGCAGGCCAGGTCTTTAAATATTGGGAAAGTTTTTTTTTTTTTCTTTTTAGAATTGTGGTGTACAGAAGTAGATTGCATGAAGGTGATTGGGCTTCTAGCAAGCCCTCCTTCACCTAGTAGTAAACATGGTACTCAGCGGGTAGTTGTGTGCCCCATCATCCTCCTCCCATCCTCCCTCCTTTACCAAAGCCCAGCATCTGTTGTTCCCACCTTTGTGCCCTCATGCCCAATGTTCAGTACCCACTTCACTTAAGTTTATCTAAGTAAGTTTCTGTATCTATTTTGGAAGCATTGCTATTGGATGAAATCACAGGACCTATTTTATAAAACAGATTTCTTGCAGAAGATTGAAAATAAAGATATGCATACATTTCACAAAACAAATAATAACATATTTGGTTTATTGATAAGTATCAAAATATGAGCTGTGTTAACCATAAGTATTAACACCCATTATCCAATAATGAGTTTGATTATAATATTTAAATAATTTCTACATAATTCTTCTACATAATGAATTATAGGGAATATAAACACTTTCTTTAAGGAAAAAATTCCAAGTTCAACTGTTAAATTAGCTGAGTGTCCTGTGAGGTTAATGGGAGGTTCAGTTTAGGCAGATCATCTACATTGGGCTACCCGCCCCGCCCTCACCCCCATCTCCAACTTAATTAGGCTGTCAGTCACAATTAGCAGTATTATTCATCTTCACAGCTGCCTGATCAGTGCTTTGTTTCAGCCACACTCAGCAAATGGATAGCTGACAGACAGTATGTTGTTGAGCAGGGAAAGATACTGACTGTGTGGTATAGTCTCCTTTTGGAACTCTGGCATTGTTACATAACATATACAAGAAGCAAATGAGTAAGCTATATTTTAAAAAAAAGTCTGCAAAAACGAAAACAATAGCCTGTGAGACCACTACTAATCATATGACTATTTAAAACACTGTCATTTGGGAACAAAACTTTACTTCCAGTATTTATTACTAGAGTCTTCTGAAAGGTAGCAGATATTTAAGCAAAGTCTATGTTTCTAAGAAATAACTCATGTTGAAATAAACTCTATTGTTGGCACTTCCTATTTGAGTACAACTCCTATTAAAACTCCAACAACTGAATTGAGGTTTTACTTAGTTTTTAAATGCCTGTAGGTATAATTAAGTCTTCAGTGTATGTACCTGGGTATATAGCTTATATTCTCCAGAAAAAGACAAATTCTCAGGGTTATAAACTGCTTATGGAAAAAAGAAAATGCCAAAATCAAGAAGAGGTAGACACAATAAGTCAGATACCTTTATTAACAACAACAGTGATTTCAAACCCAGACTCTGACCTTTATTCTGTCTTTGCAAGGAACAAGTGCATATTATTTATAACATAATGAACTTATATTATGAAGAAGCAGTCTTAATAAGGAAAAGGCATCCTTATTATTCATAACATTGGTTATATCATACCTTACCTAATTGGTCATTCCTGCCTAGTAACAGAGAAAAAGGTAGAAAATCCTATACTGTTTTAATTTCTCTATCTTAATTATAATACTCTTTTGCTACAGGCTTTCCTGTATTAACTTCCCATGTTGTAATTAACCACTACATATCTGTATTAATTTTTCTATTTTCTAGAACAGACAAACCATTTTCATTATATTCAGAAACAGAAGAGTGTTAAATACTCACCTAAACACAGATCTAAGACTTGAATAAAATATTGATCTCAGAAAATACTGAAGGTAATATTATATGGGGTATAAAAAATGTGTACTCTTTATTCCCACAAACTGATTTATTTACTTTTCTGAAAGGAGTTTATGACAGTGGCACAAACAGAAGCTAATAGATAGCAAAATATCAAATGTAAACAATAGAGATGCTCATGTTAGTATATAATAGAGGTAAATTATTTTGTAAGAACTTAATTATTTGATTCACCGTTAGTTGACTATCAAATAAGGGGCAAATATTCTCTTTAGCATCACGAGGAAAGACACAATCCTCAGTGCCAAACCCCAAGAGATTACAATACCGGGAGCCAAAAAGTACAAGGATCAGCAAACAACATAATCATGATGATACAGTGTAATCAATGATACAGAAGAGTTCAGGTTGATATGGCAATCTATAAGAGGATCACAAATCCAGACAGGGCGTTCAGGGTAAGGGTCAATCAGGGAAAAACTTCCCAAAATGTGACAGTTGAAAGGAGTTAGCCCTAAGAGTTGGGAATATTATTGAGGTTAGACATGAAGTGAAAAAGTAAGACTGGTTTCAACAATGTAATGGGAAACAATGGGGAAATATTTCAACTTCTTTTCCCTTAATATTGAAGGCATGTTCCATATCTGAATATGTCATGCTGAGTCTCAGGTGGAAGCAGTTGTCTCATCATCAAAATACAGTGATGAAAAATGCGAGAATAGTCAGTAATCCATTTTCCTCATTAGAAATATCACATTTTTCTCATATTACTAAACAGATAAATCATGGCACCCTTGAAGATATTTTCTCCTTAAGGATAGCTCTTTTTCCTTTAAGTGATCATTCATTGACCATTTGGTTGTACTTTTTGAAACTCTGGAGTTTGTGGTGAGCAATTGTCAAATTTGTTTGACATCCTAGTTTAAGGAAGCAATGCCCAGATAGTCAGCCAACTGGAAGCTGGGATTAAGCTGTTTTTGGTGCCCAAATCTGGTATTGTTTCACTGTTTAAAGGAAAATGAAAAATATCTAGAAACTCAGGTACCCCCAAGAGAGAGTTTTTTGAAGCAGGTCCCTCTTGGGCTGATTATAAGACTAATCAGCCATTTATCAAGCAAGCCATTATGTATCTGACCATATGAATAAACATAATTCATGCAAATATAATTTATGTTAAATACATTCTCAAGTTATTATGCACAATATTTTCTTCATCAAAAAGCAGTGACCAAAATTGCACATATATTTGCAGTAATTCTTTCAGTCTCTTGCATAGCCTGTTTCCTCCTGCCGTTGATGAAAAAGACTGGCAGCTCCTCTGATTATGTTCTCCCCTCCACATGCATTCCTGGCACTTGGAAGAAGGCTACTTATTTCAGAGGCTGTACATTAGGATGATATTCTTAGTCTGATATTTAAGGCAGTACTTCAAATTTTGTTCTCCTAACAAAGCTTGACATCCTAGAAGCACAGCCCTGTCCTGGGCTCATTAATAAACAAATTTGAATGCTACAGTCTCAGTTCTGACCTCAGAGGTACCCATTAGTGACTTTTCTCCATTGTACTATAATGTAATCACAGACACAAAAGTAGCAGACCAGTTTCTTTGTTAATAAAAAAAATCAGAATTATTATAGTTTCAAAAAAAGAAGGAAAAACTGTCTATTTCTTTTGTTTTTGTATGAAAAAAATTGGGACTCCTCTCAATGCTCATACATTTAGAATGTAAATGATATATTTTAAATCAGTGTTGCAAACCTTTTTTTTTTTTTTTGAATTGGAGTCTCATTCTGCCATCAGACTGGAGTGCCCTGGTCGCTCCCGGTCACTGCAGCCTCAACCTGCTGGGCTTCGGCGATCCTTCCGCCTCAGCCTTCCAAGTAGCCGAAACTACAGGCACGCACTACCACACCCGGCTAATTTTTTATTTATTTATTGTAGAGATGAGGTCTTGTCAAGTTGCCCAGGTGGGTCTTGAACCCACAGGCTCAGGCAATCCACTCACCTCAGCCTCCCAAAGCACGGGATTACTGGCTGAGCCACCAAGTCCGACTCATTGTTGCAAACTTAAAGTGGCATTTCTCTGTGCAGCCTTTTAAAATAGAGTCCGTTCTTATATGTAAATCTCAAAGGTTATAGTTACCAACTCTGAACATGGAAAAGTACCATAATGTATTGATATGCCTCTCTGGCAGGAGTACATAACTGTGCCTGAAACCTCAAAGCCCTGAAGCACTGAAGCCTTCTTCCTCTTCATCCTTATATAATTGTTTGAAGATAATCCCATTCAAATGTCACAAATATAATTTCGCTGCAAGTATTTAAAAATTTCCTTGAGCCACAAGCCTGTAATCCCAGCACTTTGGGAGGTCGAGGTGAGAGGATTGCCTAAGCTCAAGGGTTTGCGATCAGCCTGGGCAACTTGGCGAGACCTCATCTCTACAATAAATCAAAAAATAAACCAGGCATGGTAGTGTGTGCCTGTGGTTCCAGCTATTTGGAAGACTGGGGCAGAACTATTGCCTGAGCCCGGTAGGTCGAGGCTGAGTGGCTGTGAGTGTGCCACTGCACTCCAGCATGGGTGACAGAGTGAGACTCCAACTCAAAAAATAAAAATAAAAATCTCTTTACAAACAGAGTATTGTTCGTCTAAGGAGGACAGATAGTATTTATTTCCAGTGTTATATACATTACAGTCCATTCTTAAGCCTCTATTCCTTTGTCAGTTCATTAGGATGTATCATTACAAACTGATAATCTAATGCTGAGGATTTAATGTTCAGGCATCACCATAAATGCCAGCCAAATTGACAACTGTATTTTATTACTAAGCCAATATGTATCTAGGCTGGTGACTGGACACAGTTGTATAATTTGTACCCTATACAAGAGTATCAAGTTGTAGGGTAGTTGGAGCCAAAATCCAGCCTGCATTCATTTCCCAAGCCATGCACCTAAAGGCTCAAATCTGTCCAAAGAGTATAAAAACACCTGGTGGGGAGGCATTTTGGCCTGGATAGACTGCCTTTGATCAAGTACATTTGTAGAGTTCTTTCAACCTATAAGCATGCAATAGTCAACACCAGTGAAGGAGATTTTTAGTCAGTTTTCTTTGTGAAAATGTACACTTGTGCATTTACTCAGGACTTATCCCATCTGGTCTAACATGAATAATGAAGTTTTCTACCTCAGATACATACAAAAATATCATTCCTGTTAAACATGGTTTTATCAGAGACTAACACTGCTGTCATATTCTTTGTTTGTTTGTTTGAGTTGGAGTCTCATTCTGTCACCCAGACTGGAGTGCTGTGGCAAGCTCATGGCCACTGCAGCCTCAACCTGCTGGGCTCAGGTGATCCTTCCACCTCAGCCTTCCAAGTAGCTGGAATTACAGGCACATGCCACCCACATGGTGATTATTTATTTATTTATTATAGAGATGAGGTCTCACCAAGTTGCCCAGGCTGGTCTTAAACCCGTGGGCTCAGGCAATCCTCTCACTCAGCCTCCCAAAGTGCTGGGATTATAGGCGTGAGCCACCAGGCCTGACCATACTGTCATATTCTTATATCCCTACTACTTAGCTACTAAAATGTTACATTCATGTTATTTAAGCAGTATGTAAATAAATCAGCACTAAATAATTGTTCCCCCTTATAATACTGACGTTCTTTGTATTCTGCTATAATTATGAGGACTCTTGTGCTCAAGATCACTTAAGAAAAAGGGATGGTTTTACATTCTAAGGCCAGGCAAACCAGTGCATCTTGCTTTTTCCTATACACATTCTGTTTTCTTAATTGGAAGGCTCACACACTTTAATACTCATGTCTACTGATAGGTATAAATATGATGGATTTTTTCACACAAAAGCTATTATTAAATTAGTGATATGTATTATGATGGATACTGCCTTACAACTAAGGAATGGAATTTCTAAGAATAGTGTTACATCAGTTGTCAATGAGGCTGACAAGTTTGCTCAGCCTAGAGATAGGTGTATTTTCTCCAATGGAGGGCTGCAGGTTTTCTACTTTGATTGTTTTATGTGTTATTTAGGCTTACCAACCTTAGTATATCTTTCTTAATAACATTCATCTTTTTTAAAGCACACTTTAATTTTTTAAAAAATTAAATTGTGGTAAAATGCATACAATAGATTTTTTAATATGAAGTTCAATTAGTGTTAAGTATATTCACATTGTTTTACAATCAATCTCCAGAACTTTTTCATCTTGCAAAGCTGAAACTCTATACCCATTAAAAAAAGGTACACTTTTTGTGAAATATAACATTTCTACAAAAAATGCATTAACCAGAAATATATAACTGTGGATTTTCACTAAGTGAATAAACCCATGTAACCACCATTCAGATTGAAAAATGGAATATTACCAGCATCTCACTTTCCTGGTTACTACTCCGGGCAATTATATTTTATTTGTTGACCTTGGATCCAGCAGCACTCCAAAATTTTCTTATTCATTCTTATAGATTGTAGATAATTTTGGATTTCCTACATACACAGTCATGTTTATTCATGACTAAAGATACTTTTGTTTATTTTCCAATACTTGTGCCTTTTTATCCTTGACTTTATTGTACTGTGGAGACTTCCGATAGAGGGATGAGTAGATGTGGAGATAATGGACATCTTTGTTTCATCTCTCATCTTGGGGGAAAGCTTTCTGTATTTCTTCATTTGGTATGATGTTTGCATACGTTTGTGTACCTACTCTATCACATTAAGGAAGTTCCCATCTATTCCTTACATGCCAAGGGTTTTCGTCTGAACAAGATTTGAATTGTTTCCATTTTTTTCTACATATATTGAGACAATTCTATTGTCTAACCTTTTATTTTGTGATTACCGTGAATTACATTGATTTTGATCGTTAAATTGAGGAGAAGAATTTGTGGAAGACTGGTATTACCATTCTCTTAAATTTTGGAATTCACAGGTAAAGTCAGCTGGACCTGGAGAATTCTTTGTGGAAAAATCTCTAATTCAGTTTCTTTAATAGTCCCTTTTTCAGTTCAGCTGATTATTTCTCTCTTTTATAAGAGCGTAGTGATAAAATTATATCAATTTTTTTAAGAACCATCCATTTTGTTAATTTTTCTCTATTATTTTTTAAAGATATGGCTATATTTAAAAAAAACTAATAGCCTTTATTTTTAGAGCAGTTTTTGGTTTACAGAAGAATTAAGCATAAAATACATTGTTACCATATACTCCCTCTCACACTGTCCACTCTGTTTTCTCAATTATCAGCATCTTGCATTGGTGTGATACATTTGCTATAATTGATGAGCTGATATTAAAATGTTGTTTTATTAACTAAAACCACAGTTTACATTAGGATTCACTCTTTGACTTGTACAGTTCTGTGGATTTTGGCAAATGCATAATGTCACATATCTACTGTTACAGTATCTTGTATTTTAGTTTAACTGCCCTAAAACCCAGTACTCCATTTATTCCTCCTCTTTTTCTGCTCAACCGTGGGAAACCATCGTTTTTTTGTTTATTTGTTGAATTTAATTTGATTTTTTAACACTGCATTAGTTTTATCTTTTCTGGAATGCCATACAGTTGGAATCATACAGTAACCTTTTCAGATTGGTTTCTTTTACATGACAATATGCATTTAAAGTTTCTTCATGTTTCTTCATGTCATGATAGATCATTTATTTTTTTCATTGAGTAATGTCCCATTGTATGGTATCACAGTTTGTTTATCCTGTTCACTATAAAAAGACATCTTGATTGCTTCCAAGTTTGGGCAATTATGAATAAAGCTGCTATAAATATCGTGTGCAGGTTTTTGTGTAGACCCAAGTCTTTAAGTCATCTGGATAAATATGTAAGAACACAATTGCTGAACTTTATGGTAAAACTATGTTTATGCTATAAGAAACTTCTGAACTATTGCTGTTTTAATTTGAGTCAGGGTCTCACTGTTTTGCTTAGGCTAGAGTGCAGTGGCAAGATCACAGCTCTCTGCAGCCTTGATCTCCTGGGCTCAAGTGATCCTTCCACTTCAGCCTGCAGAGTAGCTGAGATGACAGGCATGCACCACTACACCTGACTAATTATTTGATTTTTAAAATAGAGACAAGGTTTCACTATGTTGCCCAGACTGGTCCCTAACTCTTGGGCTCAAACAATCCTCCTGCCTTGGCCTACCAAAGTACTGAGATTACAAATGTGAGCCACTGCACCTGGTTGAAACTGCCAACTTGTTTCCTATAGTAGTTGTATCACTCTGCATTCCCACCAGCAATGAATTAAAATTCTACATCCTTGTCAGCATTTGGTGTTGTCAATGTTTTGCATTTTAGCTATTATAATAGATGTGTAGTGGTAACTCAGTGTTTTAATTTGATTCCCTAATGGCATATGTTATTGAACAGATGGCTTGTTTGCAATCTGTAATTCTTTGGTGAGATGTCTGTTCAGATGAAATGTTTGTTCCGATCTTTTGCCCACTTTTTAATTAGGTTGCAATTTTCTTCTTGAGTTTAAGAGTTATTTGTATACTTCAGATACAAGTCATTATCTATGTGTTTTGAAAATATTATCTCCCAGTCTGTGGATTGTCTTCTCATTATCTTAATTTGTCTTGCAGAGTAGAAGTCTGCATCTAGGTCGGGTTTGGTGGCTTAGCCTGTAATCCCAGCACTTTGGGAGGCTGAGGCGAGTGGATTGCCTGAGCCCGTGGGTTTGAGACCAGTCCGGGCAACTTGGCGAGACCTCATCTCTACAATAAATCAAAAATCAGCCTGGTGGGGTAACATGCGCCTGTAGTTTTGGCTATTTGGGAGGCTGGGGCGGAAGAATAGCCGGATCCCAGTCGATGCTGGGGTGGTGGTGAGCATACCACTGCACTCCAGCCTGGGTGACAGAATGAGACTCCAACTCAAAAAAAAGAAGTCAGAGTCTTGCATCTTAATGAAGTGAAAATTATCAATTGTTTTTCATTGATTAAGTTTTTGGTATAGTATTTAAAAACTCATTGCCAACTCCAGAGTCACTTAGATTTTCTCCTATGTTATCTTCTAGAAGTTTGATTGTTTTGTGTTTTACATTATGTCTGTGATCCAGATTACAAGTTTTTTTCATTTAGTAATTTCTGTTCCTAACCTTTTTTTTGTTGAACTTAAATTTATTCGTTCTTTTCTTCTACCTTTTTGGCTTTAACTTATACTTTTTAAATTTATTAGGTGAACTCAGATCATTGTTTTTTCAGGCTTTCTATATTTCTAATGTATACACTTAAGACAATAAATTTCCCATAAAGCACAGCATTAGCTGTATCCTACAACTTTATATATTGTGGTTTTATAATCATTCAGTTTAAAATATCTTCTAACATTTATTATGATTTTTTAAAACTCAGATTATTTAGTAGTTCATAATTCACTGCAAAATGTTTTAGAATTTGTGAAGTTAACCATTATTACTGACTTATCTTACAGTGATCAAAAAAGACTATGATTTCAAGCCTTTGAAATTTATTGAAACTTGTTTTATGGTCCAGGATATGATTTATTATGATATCTTTCTATATGCTATAAGCACTAGAAAAATATGTATTTTGCCATTATTTTGTACAGTACTTTATATGTAATATAAATGTGTATATGCATATAGATATTTATGTGTGGCACAATTAGATCATGTATCATTAGGTTGTTTACATGCTTGATAATCTTACTGAATTTATATCTGCTTATCTGGATTATTGAGAGTGATCTTTTAAAATCCCCCAATTTGAATGTCTATTTTTTTATTTATCTTTCAGTTCTGTCAATTTTTTTTCTTTTTGTGTGTTGAAGTTATTTTACTAAGTACATGCGTATTTACAATTTTTATATTTGTCTGGTAATTTGAACTTTTTATCATTCTAAATGTCCTTAATTCTGTTTTTTACCTGAAAGTCATATTTGTCTGTTAGTAGGATAGCTGTATCAACTTTGTTTTGTGTAGTGCTTGTAACTTACATGTATTACTATCTTTTTACCCTTAGCCTTTTGATTTCATTATATTTAATTTATATTTTTTGTAAGCACAATATAAGTGGGCTTATATTTAAATATATGTATACACACATCTATATATATTTTAAGTAACATTTTTACTCATGACTTGTAAGAGCCCCTAAAAGATTCCTATTATTATTTTAAATTTAGTCCCTAGAAAGGAATATTTGCTTTGCTTTTTTGGTTTATTATAGACATAATAATATATTAATACAATATAGTCTCTATATTTCAATGAAAATCCTAAGTTTCACCCAGAAGCCTACTTAAATTTTATAAATCAGACTGTTGTTTTCAATGGCTATGGAAACAACAAAATCTTAATAATATCTCTCTGTATTTTCATTGTTTATTTAACCCTCATGAGCTATGCATATTACTAATGGAAAACAAAATTACTTGTTAGCATTTGTGTTGCCTATTTTAATGATTCTTTATTAAAGATCATTTTATTAAAATCCAAGGAACCTAGGAATTGGTCCAAAATTATGGTTCAGTAAAACACTAATATTATTTTACAAAAATAAAAAACTAGGCAATTTTAATATTGTAGACACTATGAAATTACCTCATGGTTACTTCTACAGCCTTCAAGTAGCCCCAAAATAGCACAAATACATTATTGACAACTTGAGAACAAGATATTCATATCCTAGTGTCACTGTGGCATTGAGTTTAACCAGTAGGCCAGGAAATGCGCAAATCAGTGACTCTTGGGAAATATTTTTGCTTATGGAACATTATGTTCACCTATGATTCCAGCTTGTTCAGCGGTACCTAGTCAGTGCCAAAGAGCAGATTGTACAACGTGAAATCATCAAAGATGAGGCTCAGGTACAAAGATATTGAAGTTGTATTCATTAATACCAAAACTCTACTCACTATTGTAAAACCAAAGGAGAAGTTTTTTTAATTACTAAGCATCAAAGTATGTTCTCAGAGCACTTGACTTATGTTAAAGTTTTATAACCATGATTATTTGGGTGTTAAATTACTTGTTCAAACTGGGATTCAGAGCATTCAAGAAAACCTGATTTCCATCCTAAGAATGAAAGCATTCCTGACCTTTTATGCCTGGCATTTCTGCCATCAATAAATGTTTTTGACCTAATTACCAATTAATTGATAACAGAGATTTGAACTGCCTGATTTCTCATTGGAAGCATGTTTTAAATATTGACTACACAAGAGGTGCTACAAAGTTCTTTGAAGATGTTTTATAATTTTGAATGATCAGAAAAATGCCAGTGTGTTGTATAAACTAGCAAATTATAGTTTTTATTAAATTAAAGAATCAAAATTTTCAGTGATTCTGTAGGAAGAATTATTGGCCAGTAGATAATATGTTTTACAATAGTTGACTGATTTTGCTTAAAGAAATTTAGTGATTGCAAGTTATTTAAATTTTGCCAATGGAAGGTAAGGCCAAACTCAAAGTCTCAAAGAGCAAAATTCCTTAACATAATTAAACGTTAAAAGAACAAAATTATATGTTAATATTTGCTGTAAATCAGTCTGAAACATGTGGCTTCACCGTATGGTGTTGTAAAAGTTCTTCATTAGAAAAAAAAAAAAAACACCAAAATGAATGTGAAAAAACACAGAGAAAGAGACTTTAGAAATGGCAGAGAATTAAGGATATTTTCAACCTACTGTCTTATTTCAACTATCTGATCATTTGCAACACTAAGGACACATTTGAAGATGCTTATCTTACTCAGTTTGGATTGCCCTAACAGAGTGAATGGTTTAACAACAAACATTTATTTCTCACCTGGAGGCTTGAAAGTCCAAGATCAAGGTGCTGGCAGATCCATTGTCTGGTGAGAGTTCACTTCCTGGTTTGCAGATGGAGGTCTTCTTGTATCCTCACCTGGCAAAAAGACAGAGATCTATGGGGTCCCATTTAAAAGGATATTAATCTCATTCATGAGACCTCCATCCTCATAATTACTTTCTAAAGGCGTCACATCCTAAAATTATCATATTAGGGGTTAGGATTGTAACATACAAAGTTTTGGAGGGGACATAAATATTCAGGCGGTAACAACGCCTAAGATATTTGTTGTTCTCAGAATAGTTTCTCATGTATTTATGTTTATTTAAGTTTGTTTTGGAAGAAAGGGCAGGTTTTCTACTCAAAACTTGCATATGAATAATATTTTTATATAGTTTATTTCATATTAAATATTTACTGAGATCTTTTAAGTAAATTTGTGTTTTACAATATTGCTATTAAATGCAGTTTTTGAATGGAAAGTAATAAACATTTCAAAATAGAAAATTTATAAATAACTTTCTATACTTTGATTTTGCTGGTGAATAAATATGGTGTTCTTAGTTTTGTTTTTTGGTTTTTTTTGAGTTGGAGTCTCACTCGGTCGCCCAGACTGGAGTGCAGTGGCCGCTCCCGGCCACCGCAGCCTCGACCTGCTGGGCTCCAGCAATCCTTCTGCCTTAGCCTTCCAAGTAGCCAGAATTACAGGCATGCGCTACCACACCCGGCTGATTTTTTGATTTATTGTAGAGATGAGGTCTCGCTGCCCAGGCAGGCCTCGAACCCACAGGCTCAGGCAATCCACTCACCTTAGCCTTCCAAAGGCGCGGATTACAGGCTGAGCCACCGAGCCCAGCTAGTTGTTCTTAGTTTTTAAGGTTGATAGACAGATTACACATTCTGGTTTATCCTGGACAGTTTGTTTACCCCAGACAGTCCTTCCTCTGGTAATTTTAAATAATGCCTGTTTTTCCTCTCAAATATGTCCAAGTAAATTCCATGGTCATCCATTGAGCAGCCAAATCTGCTTAGGCCTTTAATAGAGGTTCCCATAAATCTTGATACTCAGAGACTGGGGCTTTTAGAGAAAGTGAGGATTCCACAAAATTAGACCATAATAAGGGTGGTGACCAACACCTATGGATTTGGAATATAATAATAATAAAAACCCTATTCAAGTTCCAATTCTGCTTCTTACTTTTTCTGTCACAGATCTTGGTCTTTCTGAGCCCTTAAGTGATAGATAATAATAAGTATGCTATCTCACAAATGACACTAGAAATGTGAAAATACTTTGTAAATCTTTAAATGCTATACAAATAGTATTAACAAACCCACAGTGTGGTTTAACTCCAAGTTGTACTTGGCAAGAACACAGAGTTAAATTAAGTGTAATTACAATGCAGGACAGCAGTCTGTACCCTGGAAACTCGCATTTACATATTTTATCTTGCCATTATATCTTCACAGTAGATTAAATGACCCCCAAATATGGGAGCATGCCAAAAGTAAAAATTATAATAGAGTCTTATTCATTTTCATTTCTATATGAAATATGAGCATTTGTATGCATATTTTAATAATAATGATTATCATAAAATAGTATTCACATATTACAGTTGTTAACCCTAATAACTTCATGGAATATTTTGAACCACTACTATGTGTGAAAACACTTTGACATTTTGTGGAAGATCAGAGTGAATAAAGCAGGTTGTTTTTCTAGTCTGGTTTATGTGTAAGCAATCATAATAAAAGGCAGGAGATAAATGTAACAGAAGGAATAGATTAGGAACCAGGCATGATGGCACATGCCCGTAATACCACCTAATCGGAAAGGTGATGCAGGAAGATCACTTGAGTCCAGGAATTCAAGATCAGCCAGGGCAATATAGCAAGACCCAGTCTCAAAAGAAAGTAACAATTAAAATTTTAAAAAATGGAAAAATTAAAGTGAGTGCATAGAAGAGAAATAATTTATTGTCAGTCCAAGTATTCTGGGGATTGTTTCATAGAGATGGGCATTGTGCCAAGCCTTGAATAATAAGGAAGATTGAGGTGTTTGTCACTATGTTATTCTCTAGGCAGAGAGAGATGAAAAACTAATGTGGTGAAAAGCAAATGTGCTCAGAGGGTGACACTTGCACTGATGCATGTTGTAAAAGACCTCTGAGGACATCTGGAAAGTAGCTTAGGATTAGGGTTAGGTTGTGACTTAAATTTCTTTTCTTTTTTTTTTTTTTTTTTTTTTTTAAA
>NW_007233182.1:45795-55473 GCF_000164805.1 Carlito syrichta | reverse complement strand
ATAAATCAGGGTCTCACTCTGTTGCTCAGGCTAGAGTGCAATGGTGCAATCACTGCTCACCATAGTCTTGACCTCCTGGGCTCAGGAGATCCTTCCACCTCAGTTTGCTTAGTAGCTAGAACTACAGGCATACACCACTATGCCTGGCATATGTTTTTGTTTTTGTAAAGATGAGGTATTGCTATGTTGTCTAGGTTGGTCTCGAACTTTTGGGCTCAAGTAATCCTTCCACTTCATCCTCCCCAAATGCTGGGATTACATAGGCATGGCCCACCATGCCCAGCCAAGACCTTAAATTTCAAGTAAGAAAAATAAACCCTTTTCTATAAGATTGGGAAGGCTTTTAGTATTTGACAAGGGTAGTGGTCTGATGAGGTTTGTATTTTGGGAAGATAATTCTGGCAACAATGAGTAGTATTGATTGGAGAAGTAAGACATTAAAAGCCTGGAGACCACTTCAGAGACCGTAACAATAGTCCAAATGAAAAATGTCCAAGTGCGGAATTAAGAATTGAGGGAGTGTGAATGGCAAAGAAAGAGTCAGACTGAAGAGGCATTGTAGAAGTGATTGGGCAGTAGTTACTGACTGATTGAAAATAGAAATGAGGTAGAAGAAAGAATAAAAATTACCTTGGGGTATTGAGTTTGGCTGACTGGGAGGATAATGGTGCCATTCAAGGACACAGGAGCCACAGTAAGTGAAACAGTTTTGCAGATTCAGAACCAAGTATTGAGCCCAAGAGATATGTATTTATTTGTATGTGTACCACTGGTAGTTTTACTTTAAGAACTAGAACTCAGAGAAGGTAAGTACATGTGCTTCAGTGGCTAGTAGATAAGTTAGTCAGAGCCAACTCACAGTCAGACTCCAACTAGAATTTTTTAAGAAACTTCCACTGTTCTCAAGACTTATAAAAACTGTAGACAGTATATAGAATTGGAAGCCCACCTAAGTTACTCTTATGCTTCTGTCATATTATTCTGACACGAGACCCATTGCAATTAGAAAACTGACTTATCTCATTAACTGCATGTAGCTAGTTTGTTTTTGCTTTTTGTTTTTTAAAGCCATCTGAGTTGTTATTACCTTTGCCCTCTCCTCATTCTCTCTTTATAAATAGAGTCAGATACAGCAACCTATTTGGGAATATGAACATGATGTTGTAGAGAGGAGGTCTAAGATAACATAAGGGCATTATATTCTGGAAGGGACATTCTCACAAAGCCACGGAGGTGAGCATGAACAGAATCTTGCTAACCGTATTACATAGAAGGGTTTGATTTTCTGTACTATAATTAACAAACTGGAAGAAGGCTAATATTGAGTGTTACACAGTGTTCACTTCTGTGCTAATCCTTTCACATGCTTTGTCTCATTTGATGTTCAAAATTGATGAAATATTGTATTATCCACAATTTATTTATAAGGAATCTGAGGTGATAGAGTTTAAATCACTTGGCTGCATTAACATTACTAGCGACTCTTGGTACATTCATCCACCTCCACTGATTCCAGAGCCTACCCTTTCAGTAGCTATGCTCTATTACCACATGAAAATGTCAGGAAGAAGGAGAATTAGGTTTCCCCTGGATCCAGCATAGCTATACTAGATGAAAGCCTGTTGAAATTTGGGATGGGTGTCTATCTTATAAAGCCACAATGCAGAACTGAGGAAAAAATTCAATCTTATTCATGGGAGTAAAAGACTCCAAAAACTGTAACCCACCAAATCTGTCAGCACATGCAAGCCTAGATACATTTCTACTTAAGGAGAAGGTAGAATAATGTTTAACAGAAGAAAAAAAGACCTTCCTATCAACAGAGGGGATGAATATATTCAAAGAACACTGTACTATATCATCCAAAAGAAAATAAATATAAAAATGCTTGACATTTTCAACAGCATTCAAGAAAGCACAAGATGTATAAAACAGAAAGAGACCTATAAACTCGTAACAGGTTGTGATGAGAACGAAATGGTGTAAGTTTAAAAAGTGAGATTTTTAAAAATTATGAAAACCAGGCATGGTAGCTCACATCTGTAATCCCAGCATTTTGGGGAGGCTGGGGCAGGAGGATGGGCTTGACCCCAGGAGTCTCCCTAGGAGACTAGCCTAGGCAACAAACTGAGACCTCATCTCTACAAAAAAATGTTAAAAAATTAACCAGGCATGGTGGCGTGAACCTGTCATCCCATCTCTGAGGTGGAAGGATCACCTGAGCCCAGGAGATCAAGGCTGCAGTGAGCTGAGATCACACCACTGAACTCCAGTCTGGGTGGCAGAGTGTTTGACACCACCACAATTTTAAAAAATGAAATAAAGATTGCAGAGAAATTAAATATAACATAAGAATTAGATTTGGCTTTGGAGATATAGTAATTAAAAGCAGTGCTTGACACTATAGTCAAATCCCTAATATAGAAGAGATATTTGTATTCTCCCACAATACAAAGAAAATGCACAGATGTTTTAAAATGTGAGACAGTAATAAGATAGATAGGGCAGAGAATGGAATTGAAATATAAAAATAATAGACATGGCCAGGCTCAGTGGCTCAGCCTGCAATCCCAGCACTTTGGCAGGCCAAGGTGAGTTGGATTGCCTGAGCTTGCAGGTTCAAGACCAGCCCAGGAAACTTGGCGAGACCTCGTTTCTACAATAAATCAAAAATTAACCAGGTATGGTAGCACATGCCTGTAGTTCCGGCTACTTGGAAAGCTGAGGTGGAGGGATCACCAGAGCTCAGCAGGTCAACACTGGGTGGCCGTATATGTGCCACTGGTCTCCATCCTGGACAAAGGAGTGAGACTCCAACTAAAAAAAAATAAAAAAATAAAAAATAAATTAAAAAATGGATGTGTCTGAATACAAACATTTCTTGAGATGGGATTAAATCTATACAAATAGAAACAGTAATCTGGGCAACCCCTTTGTGTCCCCTCCTACTGTGGGAGCTTTTTTGTCCTCTCAATAAATTATGCTTTCAAAAAAAAAAAAAGAAAGAAAGAAAGAAAAAAAGAAACAGTAATCTAACATACAATCCAAAAATATTATTAAACATGAATACAAGAAATAAAGATAAGGAGAAGGAGAGATTATATCTTAAAACTTGGTCAATATCTTGTACTGTTACTTTGTTTTGTTTTGTTTTAAATTATATAGGTGGGAGAAAGAGGTTCCCTACAAGTCAGGTGGGTAAATTAACTGGTTTCAGATTTCTTTTACTCTCTGTAATAACAAATGTTGGAAGACACTGGGGCTATATCTACAGGATTTTCAAAGAAAAAGTCTGTGAATCAAAAAGTTTATGCTGATGTATTAGTTGTCTAGTACTATATTATGAGATCCCACAAATGTAGAAACTTAAAACAATACACATTTATTATCTCACAGTTTCTGTGGATTAGAAGTCTGGGTATGGATCAATTGAATCTTTTCCTCAGGATCTCACAAAACCGCCATTGGTGTTGGCTGGACTGTGTTCCCATCTGGAAGTTTGCCTGGGGAAGAATCTACTTCCAAGTTCATTCAGATTATCTGAAGAATTTATTATTATTATTATTATTATTATTATTATTTGTGACTGTATGACTTGAGGTCTTGATTCCTAAAGATTACCCTCTTAACAGGTAGTTCACAGCAGGATAGGTTCCATTTTCAAGGCCAGCAGAAGAGGGATAAAGTCTGCAAAAATGGAGTCCTTTATAATAAAAGGTAATCACAGAAGTTCATTCTTATTATCTTTGTCATATAGCTCAACTTGATAAGAGAAGTAATATTTCATCACTTTTGCCATATTCTGTTGATAGAAGTAAGTCACAGGTCCGACCCACATTCAGGGACGATATTATACAAAGGCTTTAATCACAGAGAAATACTGTTCTAGAGGACACTTCCCCTGAGTGAGTCACTCACTGACCAAGATAATAAAACTTGCAAAAATATGGAAAAATGTATGCCTTCTTTTGCAAGAGCACGTGTATGAAAATTAAAAGCAACAACAAAACATCCTTTATTATGTTAATAACTCTATAACTGAATCACAGAAATTTGAAAGAAAAAAAACAAATCAGTCTGGCCAAATTTACTATCAAATGTGGAAGTTCAATTTAATCACAACCACATTTTTAAAAAGAAACTTTCCTATATACGTAATTCCAGCTTTTCACAATAGTGTGATACTGTAAAAAGAGCTATATAAGTTAAAACTTTGTGAAGACTCTTAAAAATCAATGGGAAAATGATCAATGGGAAAAATTATCACTGTTCCATGCCCTTTAAAAGTTTGCCAAAACATTAAAAAAACTATGTCAATTATAAATTTATAATTAGTAAAAGTACAACCAATGTTTAGTACACTCTATTTTTAAATACTCAAAATATTAAGAATTAAAATGCGTTATTTCAATGTAAAATTCTTTTCAACAGTAGCTTGAACTGTATTTGTCTTCTACCTCAATGTAGACAGAATATCTTTTATATGCATTGGTGACATACCATGCTCCTTTCTGTGTTTGGATGAGCTTCCAGCATTTTATCCTTTGAGCCTTCAATTTTATGAAATGTCTCTGAGAATTCCTTTACTGAGTAGCTTTTTTCAGTGTCATTTCCACAGGTGTGTCTTGCTAGTTTTGGCATAATCACTTTCCTCATTTATGTTAATAAGTTCACTTTCAGTAAATTCCTCTGGCTGTGTATGTCTCTCTAATGACAGCAAGTGTTAATATTCCCAAGGTCAGTTCGCTCCATTTACAATCTATTTGAATTTCACTTTCAACATTATTTTTTGTTTTATGCATATTCCTTTTTTTTTTCAGGATTTATTGAGAGGATAGAAAACTTCCATAATGGGAGGGTACCTGAGGGGGTTGCCCTCGTATTCATTTTTTTTGGCCAATTTTCTCTTTTAATTATCCATTTTTGTGAAATGACTCATGTGTTTATTATTTGGCGATGAGAGGACAGTACAACTGCATTCCTTGCTGTCCCTGCATGAACTGAGTACCGTTGCTTAGTGATCAGTCACCAACACACTTTGAAAAAAGTAACATGGTTGGTCGTTGATCACGATGTGTATTTTTTTCTTATG
This sequence comes from Carlito syrichta, assembly GCF_000164805.1. Classification (NCBI taxonomy): domain Eukaryota; kingdom Metazoa; phylum Chordata; class Mammalia; order Primates; family Tarsiidae; genus Carlito; species Carlito syrichta. The sequence goes on along the minus strand of NW_007233182.1, from coordinate 50,381 downwards.
TAGTGATTTGTAGACTGAAGATCTAGCAGTGAAGTTTACACTTTATGAAATTATTTATAGTTAATATGCTATGGTAACTAAAATTTGAACTGTGGTGCTGGGAGACTTAGATTACTTAGCCATAGCATCACAACAGATATTTTTATCCATTGGGATCATGCTAAAGCTTTACTGTCTATGTCTATAAAAGGAATGAGCTTTGAATGGTAAAGATGTGAATTTTCTGAAAAAAAATTATTTCTAGTGTTTGGTACTTTTCATATTAACTTTAATGAGTGTGTGTTACTTTTTAAAGCAGTTAAAATACCTCTTATGTTAAAATGGGTATTTAACATATGGAAAATGCATTAACTCTATGGTAGTGAAGGTGATAGAACCATAGGTGAATTTTTAATGCTCAAATTTTAATGTTTAACTTTTAAAGTTGTGTATCATTACATATGTTTGAGCTTAATTGAAACTATTTCAGAGGAAGGTTAGTTTTTTAAAGTTTTTCCCACATTTACATATGTTATGCATTTACTTAGTAAACATTATTTAGCACCTACTATATACCTGCAACATGCTAGGTGTTGTGTATACATACATGGATAAGACATTTTCTCTTCATAAGGACCACCATGTAAAGGAAGATACAGACATTTGCAGATAAATTTTGAAATGACAGTGAGCAAACTCACATACTGTAGCACAAAGGACAGAGCAGTAACTACATGAAATTTAGATATTTTTCCAATGTGAACTAGTTCGTTGAAAATGAAAGCTGCAAAATAACTTTTAGCTTTTTTGGTTTCTTCTTATACTTCTATCCTTATTTCAATTCTGAGGTTTTTGAGAAGAGAAAGAATTTGAGATAAAATGTGAAATTCTGTGCTTAAGACATAAGAAATGTGTCACCCATGTCTTTGGGCATCAATAGTAAGTTATTCAAGAGTAATCAAAAATCTAGTGGAGTTACCTTGTTCTATAATGCTTATTTATGAATATGCCAAAAGAAATGCTTATGTAAACCTGTTCCACTTATTAGGAACATAAGAAATTTGTTCTGATTTTTTTTCTGATTTGGAAATAAGGACTTCTATTGAGCCACTCACGTGTACACTTTTAACACTTTTAGTCTCATTTTAGCTCTATTCATTTTCAGTATAGTAAGCGGCTAGTATGTTGAAAAGGTTGTAGGGAAAGTGTTATATTTTTGATGCCCTCAGAAGCATGTCTATAGGAATTTCCTTTTTTCTAATCACCACTTTCTACACTACCACTCAGAGAAAAAATATACCGATGTGTGGAGGAACATTTCTTCATGAATTTGTTCTTCAAAAAATTTTTGAGTATCTATTTTGTTCCAAATATCACACCAAGCACAGAGTGCCCAGCAGTGAAAGTGATGGCATAGCCTTTCTTAAAAAGCTTAGGGGAAAGATAACGTAAAGAAGGATACGTCTATCGATAAACAGACCTGAGTCCATTTCTAATACATTGCTTTTCTTCGTTTCAAAGGAAAACATCTGTACTGACAGCCCCTCAATAGTATCCACACAATGGCAATTGCATCTTTAGAGATTTTAGTCTATTGTAGTGATAACAATAGCTACCATATGGTCTCAATGTAAACAAATAATGATGCCTTCGTGGATAAAGATGTGTAGGTAAAAGGTGGTTAAGAGAGTGGAATGTGGATGATATCGGACAGAGGGAGGGAAGTGAGAGGGTAGGTAAAAAGAAAAATGTAGAAAATGGAATAAGAATGAAATATAACTTAAATAACAGATTCATTATGAAAAAAATTAAAGCTACTTTTTAGGGACTCTGTGAAAGCTAAGTTTATAAATAAAGCACAATAGCAGAATGTTTAAAAATGCCTAGAGATGAAGCAGTATATAGTTTATATCAGCATATTTTGTTCCCCTGGCCTCTTATGAACTGAGGGTTTGATGTCCTGGGTTTAATCTGGAAAATCCTGAGAATGGAGTGGAAGAGATCTGGAAAAGCAGTTCCCATACCACCCTCTATACATGTAGAGAATTCTAATACAAGATTACTCTTTCCATGTCTCCTGTTGTAGATGCATGTCTAGGATTCAGAAGTTACGGATAGACACATATGGAGTTCAGAATCTTCACCAAGTACATGTTGTCAAAATATACGTAGTCTCCTTAAACGGCATTCAAGAGAAGGTTAAGACTATTGAAGGTGCAGTCCTAGTCTCTTGATGTGATAGACTGTCAGGAAGCCTGACTCTAAAATCGTGGCACTGTTAAATGTCAGAATATAGGGCTTGAAACATCCTATGATTGTTTTTTTAAAAAATGTTCCTATAACCAAAAGATTATTGTCTACCACTTCCAAATTTTATCAATTTCATAGGATAATAGCATTTACGAAACTTTTGATATCCCCAGATGAAAAGTACTGCATATATATAAATTATATTTCCATAGTGCTATTGAAAAGATCTGATACCTTTCATCTAATATTCTTCTTCCCTGTTTACTTCATATCAGAATTCTTGCTTACTAATACTCTTTTCCTTTATAAAGCACCAGAAACTCTCACCAGCCTGACAGTGTCTTTCAGGCATTACCATGGCACTAGGGTTGAAGCCAACTTACTTTTGTATTATTATATCAGTGATTTTACTCAGGGAATTTTTTTGTAATAATTTAAAATGAGTCAGAAGTATTTACCATTGTATATTTTGCTTTTGACTGACTTTTTGAAGCACTATTCTTGGAAAATACTTCTTCTGAAGAGCTCTGAATTAGTTATAATCTTAATGTGTCTCATAACTGTATTTAAATTTTATTTATTTTTTGAATTAATTATATATTTACATGCTTTAAAATTCAAAAGGTATAAAAAGCAAAAAGTGTATTTTACACTCCTGTCTCATAGACAGTTCTCTTCCCTAGAGACAGCCAATATTATCAGTTTCTTCTATGTCCTAGAGATGCTTTCTGCATAGTCAACTGTTGAGTGTATTTTATACACATGGCATCATTCTGTGCATAGTGTTTTGCACCTTACTTTTTGCATTAAGAATATAGAGGCCAGTTGGGCATGGTGGCTCATGCCTGTAATCCCAGCTCTGTGGGAGGCAGAGGCGAGAGAACTGCATGAGCCCATGGGTTCACAAGCAGCCTGGGTAACATGGCAAGACCTCATCTGTACAATAAAATAAATAAATAAATAAAAATTAGCCATGCATAGTGGTGTGTGCCTGTGGTTCCAGCTACTTGGAAGGCTGAGGTGGAAGGATCACCTGAATCCAGCAGGTCGAGCTGCAGTGGCCATGAGCATGCCATTGCACTCCAGCCTGGGCGACAGAGTGAGACTCCAACTAAAAAATAAAAAAGAGTATAGAAGCCCAAACCACACCATCATGCAATATTCCTATGTAACAAACCTGCACATGTACCCCTAGAATCAAATAAATAATAATAAAGTCAAATATTTTTAAATGAAATACATTTTCAAAATAATTACCTAGCAGCCGATAAAGAACTTCCTCATTTCTTTCTCTCTTTTTTTTTTTCCTTTTATTTTTTAAATACTACAGTACCTAGTACTTCCAGGTGGTCTCCCTTAACAATTGGTAAGCAGGCCCTACCTCGCTTAGCTTCCTGAATCAGACAAGCATTCAGGGTGCTATGACCATAGATGCCTCATTTATTTCCATGACTGAATAGTATTCTTCGGATGGTTGTCATTTAATCATCTTCTTTTGATTGTCATCTGGGATGTTTCTAATTTGCTGTTAACAAAAATGCCTTCGTGAACATATTTCACACATGCACAAGTATAACTGAGGATGTTTTGAGTAGAATTCCTAGGTCAAAGAATATGTTCAGTTTTAATTCTGATAGATAATAACCAAATGTTATCTGTAGGCTTGCTGCCATTTTATACTTCTTTAAGCTAGTGTCTGCTTTCTACAGCTTCACCAACACGATGTCATTAAACAGTCTAATTTTCCTGATCTGATAGATTTTTCAGAATTTATTTCATTTACTTTCTTTGATTATAAATTGGGTTAATTATATTTTCATATGTAAAAGAGATTTTCTTCAACTGTTTAGTACTTTGCCCCTTTTTTTCTTTTGGCTTGTTAGTCTTGTTCTTAATCATCTGTAGAAGTTTTTCACATATTAGGGAACTTATGAGTTGCAGATACTGTTCCCATTTTTCATTTACTTTTGACTTTGACTTTGGTTTTTACTATGTAGAGTATTTTTAATGCAGTTAAGTTTATTGGTATTTTCTTTAATGGGTGGTGAGTTTGATGTCATTGTTAGTTGGATTTTCCCTCCTTCTCCAAGAACATAATACGATTATTCCATATATTTAAACGATTTTATTTTTTACATTTAAATTTAAATGGTTTTATTTTTTACATTTAAATTTTTTACATAGTGGTATTTATTCTAATGTAAGGATCTTGAAGTAGCATGAGTTTTTATACACACACAAAAAAAATTCAATCAAAGACAGTGGAAGAAAAGACATCGTCATCAAAAATATACCAAAGTAAAATAGGTAGGTCTAATCTATCCATCTATTGCTTTTTTTTTTTTTTTTTTAGTTGG
>NW_007233182.1:42500-45627 GCF_000164805.1 Carlito syrichta | reverse complement strand
TCAGCCTTCCGAGTAGCCGGAATTACAGGAGCGCGCTACCACACTCGGCTGATTTTTTGATTTATTGTAGAGATGAGGTCTCGCTGCCCAGGCGGGTCTCGAACCCGCGGGCCCAGGCAATCCACTCACCTCAGCCTCCCAAAGGTGCAGGATTACAGGCTGAGCCACAGAGCCCGGCTCATCTGTTACTTTTAATGTATCTCCTTCTGCCTGTTAAAGGGCTTTGCTTTTTATCCTTATGTTTCTGCAACACTTCCCTCACTATATTAGTTTATAACCTTAACAGAAAAACGTACTCTCAGATCTTCTCTCTTAAAAAAGCAAAATTCTCTGGAATCCACATACCCTTCTAGTTTGGCAACTGTATGGTTCACTCTCATCATAACCTAGTTAACTAAAAAAATGGTCTACTCTCTGTTACTATCTATTACAGCTCACTTCCTTCTCATAAGTCTGCAGTATGACTTCTGACCCATCTCTCCCCTGACGTGATTTTTAGCTCAATTTATAACCTCCATGTTGACCATGACACAGAACATTATCTTAAAATTATCTTAAACTCTTTGCTTCATCTCATGGTTTTCTTTTAAAAACATTCTCTTTCCTTGATTTTATACCATCCTCTGGGTTTCTAACTAGACTTCTCTCTCTCTCTCTCTCTCTCTCTCTCTCTCTCTCTCTCTCTCTCTCCCTCTCTCTCTCTCTTTGTTACTGCTGTTAAGTAATTCATAGTATAATTAGTGATTTGCTGCAGGTCTTTTCTATTAGAATGTAAATAGAGGCTGTATTGGGTATTTTGAGTTCTTCAGCTTCATCTTTACCTCATTCCACTCACTCCAGGCCAAGTTCAAGAACTTCATGTGAGCTTGTTCTTTCTTGGTTTGGATCCTCTTTGACTCATTCTATCAATACATGTCCCTTTCTTACTCTTCAGATTGTAGCTTAAGTGTTACCTCTTAGAGAGACCTTTCCTAACCATACTATCTAAGAGACCTCTCTTTGACACCTTCTTTATTTTCTTCCTAGAAAATATCTAACTTTGTGATTATTTTATTTATTTATTCACTAATTTTAATTTATTTCTCCTCCCTTAGAATATAACCCTTACAAGGACAGGGATCTTTTATGCCTTCCTATAGAATTCCTAGCATCTAGTATGTGTCTGGCATATAATAGGTAGTTAATAAATATTTGGCAGTGGAAGGAATAGAGGAAGTCAAGGAAGGAAGATGAGTTTACTGATTCATCAGTATCACCTTAATTTTTTGCATAGTGACTTCCAAGGATGCGCATATTATTTTTTGGTATTCCATAACTATTTGCTGAAGAAATTAACTCCCTAGAGACTTCTATTCTCAGCTCTTTGTTCTTACTCTTCAGGCCTTATACAGATTCATGGGTAACTGCATTATGACTCCAACTATTGTTAATATGTTTTTGACTCTCAAATCTACATCTGTGGCCATTACTCTTTGGTTCAAGAACCACATATGTAACAGCCTAGTGATCTTTCTACTTAGCTATTCCAAAGGCCCCTTAAACTCAGCATGCCCAATATTGTGAGAACTAATCCTTTCCCTATATTCTAAACGACCTTAATAAAAGAAGCCATCATCTTTTCAGATGTTTTTGAATCTTCTAGATTATTCCCTTTCTTACACAATTTCTACATATAATCAATAACATTCTATATGTTAAAATTTCTTAACATCTCTCAGATACTTCCTACTCAGGCAATGCTTGTAAAGAAATGTTTAGCTCCTAGTTTTACTGATTTTATTTTATTTTTTGAATTGGAGTCTCAATCTGTCACCCAGGCTGGAGTGCAGTGGCACACTCACAGCCACCCCAGCGTGAACCTGCTGGGCTCCGGCGATCCTTCCGCCTCAGTCTTCCAAATAACCGAAACTACAGGCGCATGCTACCCCGCCAGGGTAATTTTTGATTTATTGCAGAGACGAGGGCTTGCCACATTTCCCGGGCTGGTCTTGAACCCGCGGGCTCAGGCAATCAACTCGCCTCAGTCTCCCAAAATGCCAAGATTACTAACTGAGCCACCGAGCCTGCCCTAGCTCCTAATTTTAATAGCCACAGTCCTCTCATAACCTGTGCTATATGTGTCCCATACTCCAGGCATCAGGAATACCTTTCCATTGCACAAAAAAGTTCTGCTTTCACCTAGAAAAGTCCTAGTCTGACATCCTTGATTCCTACTCATTTATTAAAACTCAATGTAAGCATTACCTCCTCTCCAAGTCCTTTTCTGATTCTCCCATGCTGAATTGCATTTTGTTTCTTCCTGGGCAGTCTTTATCATGACCCTTGTCACATTGCACTCCAGTCAAACATTCGCTTACTTTCCCCTCCTCCACCAGAAGTTAGCAAATTTTTATTGGATAGATGAACGAATATGGAGGTTTATTCTTTAAGTCATCACAAAACAAGTTGAAAAAAAGGTTATAACATAGAGCCAGAGTTGGAGTTATAAAAAACCTAGACACCAAAGAAACAAAGCAAAACCCACAAAAAAAATTAATTACTATTACAGACTAAACCAGAAAGAGGGAAAGTTAGCCTAAGGCACAAGGAATCTTGTGAATTAGAGTTAGAACTCTAACATTTTGAAACCAAATAGCCAGTACCAGTAGAGTCTACTGCAATATAACCCCTATTCAATTTAGGCTACCTATGAAACTGGGCTTGTGTTTGACATGCTTCCCCAAGCAAGGTTTGCTTGCTACACAAAAAGTATACAAAAACAAAATATTTAGCCTGACATATATTTTGTACCCGAATATTGCTATTAAATAAATGGTAGAATGTATACTTGTGGCTAATAGAACACTATTAACAATGGATACTCTGTATCCATTTCATTTATTTATTTCTGATACAAATCCCTCAGAATTCAGTACAGATGAAAAGATCCTCAGACTTCTTAATGTTTTTAGAAGTCAAGTTTGAGTAGAGACTACAGATAGGATAACCTCTCAGTGTTCATTCCACTTGTATAAACTGAGGCAATTTATTGTGTATAATTAAGTCTCTCAAAGGAGAAGTTCATCTGTGTAAAGAGCCAAGAAGAGAAGGAAGATAATTTGAGTGGTTACTGTGTGTTATGTATTTA
>NW_007233182.1:7500-37500 GCF_000164805.1 Carlito syrichta | reverse complement strand
TTAAATACTCCTGTTCAGTACTTGATGAAAAGCTTACAAATACCACTCAATTCATTGTCAGTTATTTTTAATATGACAAAACCAGGAAGCTTTTGAAAGGCTATTATTATGATAGACATTACACATGTAACCAAGGCTTGAATTTGGACCAAGGCTGGCAATTTAATACAATAAATAGTTTCTTATGTTAAAAGAAACTATAAATATAGATATTTTAGAGTGAAAAAAAGGTGAACAGAAGAAATTTATCAAGACTGTACAAATGCTTTTATTAATAGTCTGTTAAAATGGGAGCAGATACTATAATATGAAGACCAATTTTGCTTTTATTACACAAGTAATTATAATAGTTACATTTTTTAAGTGACAAGGCAAATAGGTTAGTATTCCCTTTACCTTCATATTTTAAGCATATTTTAAGCAAAGAATAAAAGAATAAAAAAGAATAAAACTGTTGGGCCAACAGTTGGCAGGCCCTGTTAACAAGGAAATAATGTTTTTATTTATTTTTTATTTTAAATTACATCTATAGTTTGTGACTGCTTTTCCCAATTCACATTTAGTAAAGAAAGAATTGGACTGACACTATGCTAAGAACCTTTCCAATCACCCACACATAATTGGGATGTTAAATTAAGTGACGCACTTAATATGCAAACCCAGCACGTTCAGAAATGTTCCAACTGAACAGTGATTACGTCAAGCAAAAATGTTGGTCCATTTTTGTAACACCTACAGTAACTCTTTAGATTCATTTGAACAGAGGCGTGATCTTTGCATTATCTCCTAATACTTTTTTCACTTCTTTAATGAGGTATACTTTGGATTTTAATATAAGCACATTTATAATATACATATGTTTTTAAAAAACCCTAAAATCATCACTTATCTATTCTAGGAAAATACCTAAATATTTTTTACTTTTAGAACTGACTTATTTCGTGACAATTTTGGAATTTTTCTTCTCTCACTTCAGAATGCATGACCCTATCTTTGTGTCCAATTAATCAGTACTTCTTGGTGCACAGAGCAGTACATCAAGTTTGTCCTTAATTCATCTAATGAATAATAAATAAGGGTAAGTGGAGACCCTAGTTTGGTCCATCAGAATGGGGAATTTTAGAACTGTCAGTAGAGTCAATGCCAAAAGAGAAAAAAAAAATCTCTTGATGAAATTTCCTTCCTATTTCCTTCCTTCACCCTTGAAGATTTTAACTGACAAACATCCCTTCAAAACCAGCCATTCCTTCTGATTCCGTTTGGTGGTAGAACCACCAGACTTTTGTTTCCTTTCTTGCCAGAAAATTTCTGAAGTAAATTATCTTTTCCTTTCTATATCATATATCTAAATTATGATTTCTTAGAAGAATATTTGCATGAATCAAGTTATATATCTAGCAGAAAATAAGTTAAGCTTAACACTGAACTTGCTAGGCTACATGTATTTCAGAAAGTTATCAGAGATTTAAAAAAATCTAATGCTGGTTTTGTCGGTTTAAATATTGCTGAGTAGTGTCATCTCTACATCTGTATATGTATTTAGTTAATTCATTTTTAGCAATGGATTTCAAGAGTAGTTTGTGGTAGTGAGGAAAAATAATGGGACAGTAGCAAAAATAATGAAGGAAACATAAAGGAAATGTGTCACTTAACATGAGTCACTTAAAAATGGACAAGTTCTTTGTTTTTCATATTGTTAATTTCTAAAGGCAATTGGAGGAGTCTGCATACAACATAACTGACATTTGCTGTAGAAAAAACTAATTTTTGTTTATTAAAAGAAGTTAAAGGTTTTAAGCTCCTTAAGTTTGGATGAGTTTATGTATGTAGATTTAGAGATGATAGCATTTTAATATAATATAGCTTATTTATAATGTTAGAAATCTCTCAGAAGTGTACCTGTGCCCTTCTACCTATACAATTTATTTTAATTTGTGGGGGATTATACATATTTTATGGAAGTAGAATATTTGATTATGTGTTAGTTGGCTTATCTTTCTACATATTTTCAGGTCTGTGTATGGTCAGTTTTAGATGGCAGTTTTCTATAGAGTAGACCAGAACCTACTTAAAATTTGCAAAGCATCACATATATGTGAGCACTTAATTCATATGATATTAAGATGACAATAATGTGATGGTTATATTTATATCATAACTATTAATTGTAAGTCACTCAAACCATTTTAAAAGTAAGAAAAAAATCTAAATTATATAGTGAAATGACTAATGAATTTTAAAGAATGTGAAGGTAGAAACCTGCTTAAATTAGCTCAGACATCAAATCAGTCAAAATAGCAACAAACTATAGAGTCGTTTTATATGTATAGGCTGAAATCTGACAGGAAACTTGCAGTGGATTGTGGCACGCCCTATAAAGTTCATTTATTATCATTATACAGAAAGTACTTTTACTTGTAGATATAGGGATAGTCAAGTGGAAAACATTGTATGCTGAAAAAGTAACAAAGGGCTATTTGGTGAGAGAAGTGTGTCAAGCTTCTAATTACATAATAAACTATTGAAGGCATATATCCCTATGTCTGTCTGTCTGTCTATCTGTCTGTCTATCTATCTGTCTATCTGTCTATCTGGATTGACAGCCTTTTTAAAGCTTAGCATGTTTGTCTTCGTCTCTTCATTTCTGTTTGGTTCCTTGTTATTTGGAGATACAGTTTGAGGTAAATGATTGTTGGAAGAAAAAGCATTTTAGTGATAAATGTTTTCTTCCAAACTACCTGTTTTAACCATTCTATTTGTTTATCAAAGAACAAGCAATTAAGTAAGCAACCCACTGGGTCCATTAATTTTACAGTAACAGTTCAGGATGGTTTTTCGTTATGATAAATTCAAATACAGTAATCTATAGGTATGCCAGTATGTTAAAAAAAATCCAGAAATATTTTTGAAAATCACTGAATTTGTTTGTCATACTGTTACTTTTTCATGTTAGACAATTTGATCTAGTTAATCTGAAGATGTCATCATGGGGGAAAAGACAACTATTCGTTAGTATTAAATATAAAGGGTTTTAAATTTTAAATTTTTTTGGGGGGGAAGGAGGGAGTAAGAGGATTTAATCCACCCTGGATTTTTTTTTCTTCTAACCTCTATCATTTTAATTTATCCTTTCTTTATAACATACCAGATTAGAAAAGTTTGAACTGCATTTTTAAAATAACTATTAGAATACATTTTGAACTATGTCTATTAATCTTTTTCTGTCTTCAAAGACACATTGTCCCATAAAATTGTTCTAAAATAGTATTTATATAAATACTTGCTTTTATTTAAAGTTAAAATGAATTGTTTTTTTCTGGGAAAGAAAATGATTGCTATTTCAAAGGTGTGATATTTTGGCAAGTTGATAAGTTGTTTGATTACATATTGGTTAGTAGGACCAATGCCTCAAACAGGGCCACTGCCTTCAATCTGAGCAAACACCTCAGGCTTCTGCCCAGGTTTTTCTCATAACTACTCTCGCCATTCTCTTCCTATTTCTTTGTATCCTTTCTCGCTTTCTTTAGGGCTTTCCCTCTAGCTTTACCTTACTCTGTATTTGTGTTCCTTCTTTCTCTTCTGTATCTTTCTCTCCCTCCTTGTTTTCTTTTCATTTTGCATCTTTCATTCTTAGAACATTGAGGAAAAAGATAGTAATGGAAATGAAATTTTAAGCAAAATACTTTTATTTACTCAGTTTGATGAGTAACCGGAGGCAGTCTCTATATTTATGGACTTCCTGGTATAAGTTTAGTCGCTTGAAATATGAAAATGTTTAAGAAAGATGCTAGATTACTAGGCTTATGATTATTTCTTTCAGAAGACTTATTTATGTAGCTATTTTTCTCAATTTTTATACTATATGTATATATATCTGCTGTAGAAGTTACTACATGTTCTTATGTAGTAATATTTATTGCTACATGTATTTTCAAATACTTTATTATATATACAAAATTTGGGAATGGTTACAGTTTTGTAAGTATATTCTACACATGCCTTTTACTTGTTTAGATAACGTGTATATGCAGATTATTTCCAATTGTTTGATCTTTATGATTTATTTTAATTACACCTTTATCCATTCCAGAGGCCTTTTATTCATACCATTGTAACATTGATGAGATTATGAATTGTGAAGTATTGAGAACACTGTCATATAATTGTTTTTTTAATATAGTTATAATCATTTAATTCTAGATGCGCCAAATCTTAAATATCTAAGCATAATACATAACAAGTGTGGAATATGAAATTGGAGTTTAATGAATTCTGATGCCTCTAGAAAGCTAGTATCTAAGTTTTATGCTACATTATTATTAAATAGTTATATTAAAATATCGTATAAAATTATTGACCATCACTGCTAAGAGATTTATGAAAGGTGACATACTGTTGTGAAGTTGGTCAACAGACCCTTGGTTATGACCAACTTTTCTCTTTCTCTCTCTTTGCAAGGTGCCTGTGTCGGTGGCCATGATGACTCCCCAGGTGATCACCCCTCAGCAAATGCAGCAGATCCTTCAACAACAAGTCCTGTCTCCTCAGCAACTCCAGGCCCTTCTCCAGCAGCAGCAGGCCGTCATGCTGCAGCAGGTAATGTGGGTTACCTGCTTTGGTGTCCTAGCATGACTCAGAAGGTGTGCACTTATGTTGACAGTACAATGGACATATTTGACAATTCAGTGTCCATTTGAAAGGACAACCTATCAGCATACTAGGATATAATTGTGATATTTTAATTGTAGTACTCCTAAGAAAATTGAGATTCCTTAGTTTTTTTTTAAATTATTAGAATCTAGAAAAAGAGTAGAGAGTTGCAATTTTAAACAATCTTTAAATATTAAAATGCTTAGGCACATTTGATTTGAGGACTTGTCAGCAAAAATGCAAAAAGTACTTAATAATTATTGCTTTTAAAAATTCTAACACTTAGCCGGGCTCTGTGGCTCAGCCTGTAATCCCGCGCCTTTGGGAGACTGAGGTGAGTGGATTGCCTGAGCCCACGGGTTCGAGACCCGCCTGGGCAACTTGACGAGCCCTCATCTCTACAATAAATCAAAAAATTAGCTGGGCATGGTAGCGCACACCTGTAGTTCCAGCTACTTGGAAGGTTGAGGCAGAAGGATCACCGGAGCCCAGCAGGTCAAGGCTGTGGTGGCCGGGAGCGGCCACTGCACTCCAGTCTGGGTGACAGAGTGAGACTCCAACTCAAAAAAAAAAAAAAAAAAAATTCTAACACTTTAGTTCTTCTTTTACTTTACCAGAGTATAAAATTTGAACTGACCATTTTGTTAAAATGGAGAAAGTAACGTCCCAAATATTCCTTTTCAAGATATACTCATTGTTTAGAAAGGGAAGTATCTACTTATTAAAATAAATTTAGGCAGCTGAGCCACAAATTCATGTAATGTATCTTTTTTAAATAGCAAAAATAGCATTCCTAATACGTACCTTATTGGAACATTAAGTGTGTAGAAAGTAGACTTTACATTATACACTTACTTGTCAGAGAGAAAATAGTAATTATTATTATTATTATTCAAGTAAATACCTTACCTGAATTCTTATATATTTACTTACTTTGCAATCTTCTACGATGATGACTACAAACCAGTTACTTGTATAACTGACATTGTTCCGAACAACTGATGGATTGATTTTTTTTTCCCAACAAGAATTCGGTAACCCGATTTTATGTAGCTAAACTTTGATCCTTCCAAGTGGTAGAGTGTGGCCTACTGTTCTATGCCGGTAGGACTTCCAATATAACAATATCAAGTGTGAATTTGGCTCTGGCCCTTTAGAATTCAGGTTTTCTCTACCCTTCGTTTAGGAATTTTTTGGGATTCTGGATCGGAAAATTTCAGAGCTGTATGTAGAACTTTTTCTTTGAATCCAATGCATATGTATTGTTGTTTTGATGAGCTGAATGTTAATGGCTACTCTACCATATGCCAGTCTAGAAGAGTTTAGGAGATTTATAATATATGAAACTTTTGCCTTTATTTATTAAAGTCAAAATGGTTTATTCAGCAACAACTACAAGAGTTTTACAAGAAACAGCAAGAGCAGTTACATCTTCAGCTTTTGCAGCAGCAGCAACAGCAGCAGCAGCAGCAACAGCAGCAACAACAGCAGCAGCAGCAACAGCAACAGCAGCAGCAGCAACAGCAGCAGCCGCAGCAGCAACAGCAGCAGCCGCAGCAGCATTCTGGAAAGCAAGCCAAAGAGGTAGGACCTGGCTCTCTCATCACTGCGCAACAGTTCGAGGTTGAGAAGGGGCTCTGAGAGGCAAGAAAAGCCTCAGATCTTCCTGTCACCAGGCTCTTGCAGTCCCAGGTGCCATATTCTCTATTTTCCCCTGAGCTTCACCTCAGTGACAGTGGAACTCTCAGGCGCTCCTTTTCTGTAGCACAGGACGGGGGAGTTACAATCCAAGGCTGCGGCCCGTTGTCGTCTAATATTCACTAATGAATCACAGTGCACAAAGAGCAAGCTGTGTGGTGGACAAAGTACTGATTATCTTGCATTCACGGAGACTCTGAGTTGGTGAGGGGAACTTATTTTTCTCGGTGGTGCCGCTCAGAGAACATGCATGCAAATTGAGCCTATTGTTGGGGGTGGGGAGGCAAGGGGAGAAACTGGTGGAGCACAGATTTCAAAGTCACAGGCCCCTGATTAATGAACTGCTACTGTAGGTTTGGAGTGGCGAGTAGAAAGTTCCAGTTTGATATGCTCATAAATCAAACTGACAAGCTGGCTTCTCAGGCCTAGCTTGCACTTGTCAGCAAACTGCATCAAATATAAACATAATACAAACAAAACATGTTGAAGTAGTTAAATTGATCAGCAGGTATCAGAGCCGTTGTCTTCAAGCTGCCCATTATGCAAACGTACAGGAAACAGTTTTGACCTCCTGAGGCTTTGTTTCTGTTTGGATTTGTGAATAGAATTTCAGACAGCCATCAACTACAGAATAGAAATTGCTCCCTTATTTCTCCGGAGGCTTTGGGCAATCCACATGACTTGCTCCATTATACAGTCTGTTTTCCAGTGAGCGCATCAGAAGTTTCTCTTTTCCCCAAACTAAAAAGGAAAGGTCTTCCACAGCAGCTTGTCTTTCTCTGAAGTGTGACTGCCATCTCATACCCTCCTGAGTCCAAAGAACTCTGGTTTGTCTTGTAATGCCTCACAAAATTGGAAGTTATACTTTTCCTTATAATAAGGGCACTTTTTTTGCCTTGAACATAATTCTGCCTGTAATATATTCCAACAAGGGAGAAGAGGACGAGAAAGAGCTAACAGGCCCGTCCTGTGAAGGCTACATCCCAGTGTACTAATAGACCACCAGAGACCACATTCATGGACCTCTGCAGATCAAACTTATTCTGTTGGAAAATAAAAATAAAAAATGTTGTGCAAGTTGTCTGTTTCTATAAATTGTTATTTTTTTAGTCTAGAGAAATTTATTATTATCTTCAATAAGCAGATTTAAAAAAAAAAAACTTCAACCTTTGTTACATACTACACCTAGACCTCGCTGCATGCTCCATATTCTTTTAACACAAGTTCCTTGGTTCTCTGATGCTGTTTGATGACTTAAAGAAAGGCTGCTGAAAATCTAGAACTTGCTCACATTCTCCCCTGAACTTTTACCATGGGATGACCAGAAGCTCACCCAGGCAATGAAAGGAGTATGCATTTCTCTGTATGAGAGCTGTTTGCCCAATTTCTGTTCTCTGCTGTTGACTGGATTGGTTTTCTGATACCAGCAGCAGCAGCAGCAGCAGCAGCAGCAGCAGCAGTTGGCAGCCCAGCAGCTTGTCTTCCAGCAGCAGCTTCTCCAGATGCAACAACTCCAGCAACAGCAACATCTGCTCAGCCTCCAGCGTCAGGGACTCATCTCCATTCCACCTGGCCAGGCGGCACTTCCTGTCCAGTCGCTGCCTCAAGGTACATAAAAATGTTGTGCACACTTCATTTTGAATCTTGCACTTTTTACCATGACATGACCTGTCTACCATATGCCTTGAGAAATTTTGTTTTTATGACCTTTAATTTTATTATAAAAACATGATTGTTAACAATGGTTGCATGACCCAATTTTTGAGGCTCAGAAATTTTGCTACAGACTGCTTTCAAGTGTGTGGTAAAACTACTTTCAAGTGTTTTGTTAGATATTAAATGTGTATTTATTAGTCTTATGGGTGGAAAATAAGTCACAAGGGCAACACAATTCAAGCACGATTGAATATACAGGAGGTTCTGCAGGGAATTGGCTTACTGGGAAGGTGGTCAGTAGTCCACGTAACACAAGTGAACTATAAGAGTTTTGGTAGACAACTGACAAAAGCTTCTAATCCTCACACCAGAATCTCCACGTGGGAATGAGAGACTTTATATAGTTCTATAAAGTACATTTGAAATTATGCTTTGTGGAACCCCATCCTATGTCATGGGACCTTATCAATTTTGTTTTCTAAAATAATACTGCCCATGCATGTATTGTAAGTGATCGTTTAAAAAACCTGTCAACTACATTCTTATTTATTTTTCTGTAAGAAAACTTCAAATGTACTCTGATAATATAATTGTATGTTCATAACTCTTAACTTTTGGTAAATGGAAAGAATTTTAACTAAGAAAGAAAAATAGTGGCAAGCAAATGACAATGTAATAAAATTTTCGATTCAAGTAAAAGTTGTATATCATTAAACTTCATAAAAAGATATTCTATTTTGCAATTGGATTGTAACAAATATTGATTCAAAGAAACTTTAATTCAAGTTTAATATATTTGTTACAGAGGGGTTCATAATATAGTAACATTTGCTGTATGTTTTGCTGACTCTTCTAAAACACAGTAAAGAAGATTGTAAATGCAATGGTAATGCTTTTTTTTTCTTTTTATTTGTCTAATTAATGTTTCCTTGACTTATTTTTCCCAGATTTTTTTCTTTCACTTGACATCAAATTGTCTAGTTCACCTCTGACTGAAGCACATTTAGGAAATACAAAAGAGAAAAAGTTTAGATAGCAAAAGAAAAACAAGGCAGTAAACATAAACTTTCCTCAGTTTTTCTAAAAACCATTGGAATAAATCATAGTGTCACCATAGCAATGAATGTTCTAGTCACAAAATAATTGTTCCTTGGAAAAATAAATAGATTTGAGGACAAATTAAAAAATAAATGGAAAAGTATAAATTAATTCAATGTAAATATAAATTTGTTTAATAGAAACTATAATAAAATAGAAGCAATGAGTTTGCCTTATTAACTTTTTTAGTAAATTTTAGTTGAAATTGTGTTTAGGATCTAAGTATATGAGAATCTCCTCAATAGAAAAATATGATCTAATACAATCTTATTTAAATAAAACCATTCAAACAAACATGTCAAGAAAGTATAAAATGTGTTCTTACAGGTTTAAGATATATTTGTGAAACTATATTCTTTTAAAACAAGAAAAAATAGTTCTCCAAACATGAAGTTTATTATTATATTAGCATTCTAATAGTTTTCTTTTTTTTTTTTTTTTTTTTTGAGTTGGAGTCTCACTCTGTCGCCCAGACTGGAGTGCAGTGGCCGCTCCTGGCCACCGCAGCCTCGACCTGCTGGGCTCTCGCAATCCTTCCGCTTCAGCCTTGCAAGTAGCTGGAACTACAGGAGCGCGATACCACGCCCAGCTAATTTTTTATTTTTATTGTAGAGATGCAGTCTCGCCAAGTTGTCCAGGCGTGTCTCTAACCCGCGGGCTCAGGCAATTCACTCACCTCAGCCTCCCAAAGCGTGGGATTACAGGCTGAGTCACCGAGCCTGGCTTCTAATAGTTTTCAAGTGAAAATTTCTGAGCTTTCTTTTGATGGAATTATTGTTTCCTTCTTTTCTGTTATTTTTACCCTTCATACGATATATGAGATAAAATGCAGAGAATGGAGCAGATTTATAAATCTGTCGACATCTGGCTTTGAGCAGAAAATTTATATTTTAAACAAAAAGACAGAATCACTAAAACATGTTTCTATTAACAAAGGTGAAGAAATCCGTTGAATAAATGTAGGGCCAAAAGTGTAGTTGGTTCACTGATCAAAGTTCTTGTTGTTGCCATGTAAGCCACACTAAATGGGGTCATCGTTGTGTTTTTTATCATTTAGATGATCATGAAAAGGATCATCGCGGAGACCTATTAATCAAACAGAGGCAGAGTATGTCAGATACAGCAACTACAGTAAATGATCATGATCATAACCCTATAGTACTATACCCAAAATTAGAGCAGTAAAAAGTAAAGAAGCAATTGTTGGATAGTATAAGCCCCAAATCATTTCTGCCTTACTTACTGGTTATTTCAGGCAAAAATATTTTGAATATTTGAATGTGTATATATACACATACACACACATATATATGTATACACACTTATACATACATATATATTGCATATATATGCACATATGTGTATATATACATAAACAAGTATATATATATGCACCTATATATAATCCTCAAAATAACAAAATTATAGTAATTTTGGTCGAGCAACACATTTACATTTTTCTCTAAAGTAGTTTATGAACTTAACATAAGTTATTTTGAATGTTAAGCACTTAAAGTCATCATTAATATTACTATAATATTGAGTTTTAATGTAAAACAGGCAATTGAATGATGGTCTCTAAGTATATATATGGTTTGTATAAAGAGTGATGATAGGTGTACACAGAAATCAAATAAAAAAGGATGATTTGTAGTTCAATCTTGAATAATATAGGATTTATGAATCTATTTAATATATAAATAGTGAATATATCAACGAGTAATGAAATTTAGTGACACATTTTAACAGTCCAGTACATTGTGTACTATTTAGGAAACAGGAAATTGTGCATGAACTTTAAAAGCTTATATGTTTTTGACATCAGATAAAAGTTTGCGTATTCTAATATGCAATATATCCTCAGGTTTACTGTGACTATATGGTTTGAAATACATGTGATCATAATTTATTTCACTTCAACGTTTTACATATTTTTGCATTTATAAAAGTTATTTAAAATATAGTGTTTTTATTACCAATCTGAATGACAAATCAGGGAATACTAAATACCAGCCAGCTTACTTTTGAATTAGCAAAACCAGAACTAGAAGCAGAGAACTGGGGAATAATAACAAGTAAAATGAAACCTTTTAAAATAAAATATAATAATGCCCTTTAGGATTTAGGATTGTGTTAGAGATAGTCTTTGGCCTCTGAATTCAGGCAAAATCAGCTTCTGGGTTTTGGCTTCATTCTCTGCTTATGGAAGTCTAGATAGCCAAATGCCTACTTCTGGCATCCTGGATTTATTGCACAGTGATCATGACAATACTAACTATGAACAATACATGCCATGCAGAATTACTATTACCATCTTAGTATTCCCTTTCAAATATCAGAAACTTTTTTGATTTGTAACTGGAGGAAACATCTTCTTTATTGCTTTATATGCCGAAACTCCATAGTGAGTTGAAGTTTAAATGTACATTATTACCACAGGAATAAAACTCTGTAAAGTTGCCTAGGAAATTGTATGCCATGCTGCTGTTAATTTTATCTAAAAAACTAACTCGTAAATGATTACATATGTGGGGAAATGCTAAGTGTATTTTAGTTTTTGAGAAAATATAAAGAAGATAGATTGAGATTAAATTATATCATAATTCTAATTGTTGTAGAATTACATATATTACATTCCAATGAACTTAGATCCATTTAATTCATTCTTTTTAAAAAAGTTTTATCTGGGAGTTCTTTCTTGAGAGGAAGACTCAAAAACAGTATTTCAACTTTGCCACATTAAAATACCATGATTTTTTATTTACTTTAAAAAAAGTTTTGTAATAGAATATCAAACTTTCAAAATGCAGGCTATAAAAAATTTAGTGGTACAAACATAGCAAGATTTTTTAAAAAAAAAAATCAGATGTATTTCTATATCCCAGAAGTTCTTTATATGGTGAAGAGTTTTTTTATCTTTGATCTCATTTTCAACCAAATACATATTTTTACTCCCTGTAATTTGACATTTGGACAAGCTATATTTTTGAGGCACATTTCATTAGGCATATTTTAAAGATGGGCATTGTATCTGTAGGTGATAGTAGGCTTCTAGTCAAATAAAAATCAGTACTGTGTTAGGTTTGGCAAATTATAAATGTACACCAATTATAAATGAAATAGATCTCTGAAGGATATTCCAAAACTGGAACTCTCTTCTGGAGAGGAAAACTGGTGACCCAGCATTCAGGCCTGATAAGGAAATTAACTTTGCAATATATACCCTTCTTCATGATTTAGTTGTTCTGGCCGCCGGGCTCGGTGGCTCAGCCTGTAATCCCGCACCTTTGGGAGGCTGAGGTGAGTGAATTGCCTGATCCCATGGGTTCGAGATCCGCCTGGGCAGGCAAGACCTCATCTCTACAATAAATCAAAAAATTAGCCAGGCGTGGTAGCGCACACCTGTAGTTCCAAGCTACTTGGAAGGCTGAGGCGGAAGGATTGCCGGAGCCCAGCTGGTCGAGGCTGTGGTGGCCAGGAGCGGCCACTGCACTCCAGTCTGGGCGACAGAGTGAGACTCCAACTGAAAAAAAAAAAAAAAAAAGTTCTGGCCATATATGTGTACTAGTTTATCAAAATGTAAAATTTAACATGACGTGTGAAAGTCCATTGTAATGTCTAAATAATTCAAATTAAAATATTAAATATCTATTTGGCTTAACAAAATGTATGTGATACAAATACTTCTACCAAAATTCACTTTAAAGTAACCCTAGAAAATCTGCAAAGTACCATTAAATAAGGTAATTAAAAATTCACATAGGCTTACTTTGCATCATAATAGATAAAATTATTTAACATGTAAAAATTAATTACTGGACATAGGAAAAAATGACATTGAATGAATCTTTTAATTTTTTTAGTGTTAGAAAGCTGCTAATGTTATTTTGAGTAATAGGTACAATCACTAAAATTTTTAAACCTATGTGTCTTAAGGATATAATAATCTAGATATGAGTTATCAAATTTGAAATAATTCTTAGCACAGTGGTTGGCACCCTGTAGTTACTCCACGAACGCAGTACCCATTAAATTACTATTCTTCTAAGACTTGGAAACCACAAACTCTGCATGCAGGATTAAACAACTATTATTAAATTGCTTTATATGCGTATTGTATACAATTTGGTTAAGGTTTTACCCTTTTACTTACTCAACTCCTATGAAAAAAAAACTTTTTAATGTTTATTTGTAGTACTGACCATGAATGGGTACATTCAAAAGTAGAATAGACTTCTCAATTTTTTGTCATCATAGAATTTTAGAATTACATGATTATAAAACTTTTTGTCCCTAGTCTTGTGTGTTTCCTTGAAATAAATTGTTAAGAGAAACCGAATATTCTTCACTTAAGATAAAAGTTGTCTACTAATCTGTAATGGTCTAGTCCACTGATTCCTAGAGTATGTTTGCCAGTATACAAGGTTCTGGCCGAATTTTAAAATTCTTCCAAGTAATTTTCTTTGAGCACTCATGGACTGCAGGCACTCTTACAGACACCAGGGATATAGCAGTGAAGAAAGCAGACAAAAATTGCTGCCATCATAAAACATACATTTTAATGTATGAGACATGCAGTACATAACTAAAATGTGTAGTGGTGAGTGCCAAGGAGAAAAATAAAGGCAAGGATAGGAAAAACTAAAGCAACAACAGGAAGTGGGAGGAGTTGAACTTTTAGTCAGGATGGCCCTGGGATGGAGTTCTGAGAGGGAGAAATGTGAATCACGACCTGATAATGTCGGCGAACTGCAACTGATTCGCTCTGGAGCAAGACACTTAACTTTTCTGTACCTTAGTGTCCCCTTCTCTAAGATGAGGATGAGAATAACAATGATAATGATTTGAGGTATTAGATTAGTTATAGTGTGTGAAGCACTTAGTGTCTGGCATATCAAAAGAACCATATAAGTATCTGCTAAATAAAATAGAGATGAAGAAAACTACAAGAGGGGAGTGAGTTGGGGTTGAGGGAGAGACTGTATAAATAGGAACTTAGTTTTGAACATGAACATGTGAGGTTTGAGAAATCTGTCAAGGGTACATGGAAATATCAAATGGGGGGACTATAGTTTAAAGGAGGGGTATGGGCTAGGGATTAGTTGGTGAATCTAAACTATATATGCCTGGTATTTAAAACGTATGTACATTAGTGTAATTGTAAATAGAGTTTTTTTGGGTAGTTTTCTTCTTCTTTTTTGGGGTTTTCCTCTTCAAACATATTTGGAAAACATTGAGTTAAAAAAGAGAATTAAGTTTTATTTGTTACTAGACATCTCAGAACTGTTTTACATGAATAATGAATCTCCGAGATAGAGACCACATATCACTAGGTTAATAGCATTTAGAAGACTACTGTTCCATGGGACTCTGTTTAGAAAACACTGAATTTGGGGAAGAGGGGCAAATAACATCAGTAAGGATACCTGATCTCAAACCAGGCAAAGTGGGGTCCAAAGGGAGGCCCAGACTTTGCCTGTATGATGACCACTTATCTACTTAATCCTGAATTGTACCCCACATCTTTAAAATAGTTACAAATAAATTTTTAAAAAGAAAATCTCAACTTGTTATATTGCTACCTGAAAAATAACCTAACTCAATTCTTGCAAACCATCAAGACTTCAAAGCTCTTAAAATTTTCAAAATTGTACAAAATTGATTGGCTAGTTGTTTTACACTTAAAAATAGTTGTATGTCCATAGAAAAGAGCTGAGCAATTCCTAGATGTGAAAATTTTGTCCCAAGAGCAAAGTAATAGTTTTCTTCTTAAAATTTTCTCTCCAAAATTATCTGTGCATTAGAATCACCTGTGGAGTTTCAAAAGCAATGCCTATGTTCAACCTCCATAATGATGGTTACATTGGTCTTGGCTGTGGTCAGGCTTTAGAGGTTTTAATATATTAGGTGATTCTAATATACAGAGACTTGTGGGAACCACTGCTCCTAGGAGGAATCTCTTTTTTGCCTCTTTTCTTCCTTATCTGTAATTTTAAAAACCATTTCCTCCTGTTTTTAGTTAAGAAACATTATTTGGATTATTTGAACAGGTTATTCATTCATCAACTCTTTATTGAGAGCCTACTGTCTAGCATTTGTTACCTTATCACTGCAATAGAATGGTCATATCACCAATTTTCATTTCTTGAAAACTACTTTTAGAAGATAAGTGGATACTTACATTAACTAAATTATTAGTAAAATACAAAAATTGAATTATTGATAAAATCATTAAAAGCTATGCCTTGAGCTAAGATATAAAATATTATTAGTCACTCTGTGTTAGAAGCAACTAGTACCATTGGTTTTATATGGTAGCGGTGTTTGCAAACTGTATACCCTTTAAGAGTCACGAAACTTCCACAAGAGAATCAACACGTCTTTGAGAAATACATGACTCTGTTATAATGAATGAAATCAACAATATTTTTTGAGCACATACCAGGCGCTGTTCAAGGCGATGAGGATGTACAGTACAACAAGAAATCTCTACTCTTATAAAACTTAAATTGTAGTGCAAGGACACTAATGATAATAAGACATAGATGATAGATTCAACTGGTAGATAGATAGAAGATAGATGATAGGTAGAAAGATAGATAGATAGACAGACAGACAGACAGAGAGACAGAGGATGGGGAGAGAGAGAGAGAGGTTTCAAAAAGTGATAAATGCCCTAAAGAAAAATAGTTGAGGAGTTTAGAAATGCTAGAAAGCAGAGTGGGGCGGGGCAGTGGTTGATGGTGTAGCCAAAGATTTCTCAGGGGAGGCTACCTTTCAACCTCCCTAAGTGAAGAGAGGGAGGAAGCTGGGGGAACCTGTAACAAGAGTAGCCTAGATTGTGGGTACAGTCAGAGCAAAAGTTGGAAAAGGAACAAATGTTTGATGTCTTTGAGAAGGAGCAGAAGGCTAGTGTAACAGAATGAAATGCGAAGTGAGAGTGATAGATGAGGTCAGAGAGACAGAGAAGAGCCTGATAATAAATGCAGCTCTGCACAGACCATAGTAAGTGATTTTTATGGTTTGTGTTTGTTTTTTCTTTTTTTTTTTTTTTTGAGAGTTGGAGTCTCACTCTGTTGCTCAGACTGGAGTGCAGTGGCACGCTCCCGCAGCCTCGACCTGCTGGGCTCCGGTGATACTTCCACCTCAGCCTTCCAAGTAGCTAGAACTACAGGCACACGCAACCACGCCCGGCTAATTTTTGATTTATTGTAGAGATGAGGTCTCCCCAAGTTCCCCGGGTGGGTCTTGAACCCGTGGGCTCAGGCAATCCTCTCACCTCGGCCTCCCAAAGTGCTGGGATTACAGGCTGAGCTTCCGAGCCCGGCCTGTTTTTTTCTTATTTTGTTTTCTTCTACGTGCTCTAGAAAGCCTTTGGAGATTTTGCCTGGGAAGTGATAAGGCCGAATTTACATGTATAGAGATAATTTTTGGCTGCTATATGAAGAGTAAATTCATATATCAAAGCAAGGAAATAGCAGGAAGATAGTTGGAAGGCTATCCCTGTGGTTCAGGCAAGAGTAACTAATAGAGCAGAGAAGCAGTAGGTGAGATGGTGAGAGTTCTGATGATGAAGACGTGCAGAGGCTATTGTGAAAAAGGATTTGCTGATGGAGTTTTGCTGTTAGGACACCTAACATAGACAGACTATAAAAGTTACCATCAGAAAATTTTCAGAGTTCTGGGTTAAAGCAATAACTAATGATTTTTGTAAAAAAATTGTTTCCTATGTGACAGAGAAAATACCTTTCTTTATAAAATCACTCTCTATTTGAGAGAAAAAATATTTTCTAATAAGTTTGGAAACTGGAATTATCTTGTCTTTTC
Source organism: Carlito syrichta (assembly GCF_000164805.1). Classification (NCBI taxonomy): domain Eukaryota; kingdom Metazoa; phylum Chordata; class Mammalia; order Primates; family Tarsiidae; genus Carlito; species Carlito syrichta. Next base: position 20,571 of record NW_007233182.1, on the reverse strand, counting down.
TTTAGTCTCTAACTTGGTCTTAAAATCTTGAGAAGCCAGAATCACTGAAATAATAGCTTTCAGTAAAACTACCTGTATGAAATTGTGATAGGAATAGCAATTTAAGATTACCACTGTGATGAATAATTTGACCAGAAGTTATGTTTGGAATAGTGATCATTCTTCTGTTCCTATTGGCAACTTACTACTGTGTCTCTATCAGGGTTTTTTCTCTTTGCCGGGATGAGGGTGATAAGGTTCACTCTGTTCGCGATCCTATTCTGTCATCTTGCCCCTGTCTCCCCTTCCTATTCCAACCCGCCCTACCACACATCTTGACTCATCAATATCACTACAGCAGATGTATGTTGGGTTGGGTGGAGTAATTCGAGTAACACTCCATGTTTATATTAGATGCTTTTGATGCACAGGTCATAAAGAACATAGATTTTGTAATCACATGGAATAGAATTTGAATTCTGTCCACTAGTCATAAATTGAGTGATTTGGGACAATATATTTAATATTTCTGAGCTCCTTGTAAAATATGATATCTAACCTCAAGTGAGATTAACTGAGATTATAAATGGAAAGCACTTAGTATAGCACCAGAATATAGTAAATGCTTAATAAATGATAGCAGTGATAATCACAGATTCATTTTTCCATATATATCTTTATTCAATTCTTTAAATATGTTCTTAATATAGTATTTTAAGAAGAAAGATAGTCAAGTCAGACTACCTGGATTTGGCCTTGGACAAGGTTTTATTAACCTCTATCTCCCTTTGTTTCCTTATCCATACATTGATTAAACTAAAAACACCAACTCCATTATTTTGTACTGAGAATTAAAAAGCATAGGTATATAAAGAATATACAAAGACATAGTACTTCACACATGAGTACTATTTTATAAGTAAATACCATAATCAATACTCTCTCAATACTTTATTTCAAAATTATAGTTAAAAAGTAAAGGATTATTACTAGCTCTTCTATTTTTATTGTTTTATAAATCAGGTAAATTGTTTTAATCAGAGCCAGGAAATTATTTAAAATGAATAGCTGACTTATTCTATTAGTCATAAATAATGGAGAGGCTTAGATATCGGCTTAATTGATCATGTAGTTAAAGCTTATTGGTTTATTCAAGATCCCAAAATTAAACTTAATTATTTAGTTTGTCTTCCTGAGAAATAACAAAATAGCAAGGCGATTGTTGAATCTCATTTTCTTTTGAGTTGAAAGTTTACTATTTTGCCCTGACATTTGTGTTTTCTCTAATTACCTTTTTCTTTTTATTTCTTTTGAGATGTTATTTGTAATATCTATTGCTCTTTCAACTCCTTATTGATTAAAAAAAAAAAAGCCTAATGCCAGTGATAAGTAAAAGCTACTCTTAAAAGTTGAGTGGTTCAATTTTTAAATGGAATGTGCAGAGTTTTTTCCTATTAATCCTTGATATTATTCCCAATACCATTATTTTCAGGACTATTCCCAGACTGGTAGTCTTAAGTAAATAAATAATTTTATTCAAGACAATACCTATGATGCTGATGGCATAAAAGTAATTTTTATTGTATATTATTTCTGGTAACGTCACTTTCATTGTTGGTATCAGTCCATTAATAAGAACACTAAGCATATTATATGAACTTTACCTTGTTATATTACCTTGTTATATCATTTTGTAGCTGGCTTAAGTCCTGCTGAGATTCAGCAGTTATGGAAAGAAGTGACTGGAGTTCATAGTATGGAAGACAATGGCATTAAACACGGAGGGCTAGACCTCACTACTAACAATTCCTCCTCGACTACCTCCTCCACCACTTCCAAAGCATCACCACCAATAACTCATCATTCCATAGTGAATGGACAGTCTTCAGTTTTAAATGCAAGACGAGACAGGTAAGTCCCATGAGTTTTATTTTTTTTCTGTAGCCAATTTTATTTTAACCATTGACAAGAGTAAAAATAATAATTTGTTTTAGGACAAAATGTGTAGAACCATACATTAAATAGAAGTCTTTAGGAAATATAAAGTGTGTGTTTGTGTATATATAGATGTGTGTGTGTGTGTGTGTGTGTGTGTGTGTGTGTGTATTTTTTTAATTACCGAAAAACCGTTCAAATACCAGTGGTTTGATGGACATAGTTGGGAGGTTTGCCTGATGAAATTAGTTTTTTTCTTAAGTTCATGTGGAATGATTGTATCTGTATATTTTATGACTAAGATGTTATGATTAACCTGTTTGCCATAAGAACATTTTTCAAAGTAAAAACTAGGTACTGAATTTCAAATAATTAAAGATGCTTACATATTTCCTTTAATATATGTTTCAAACATATGCTTAGAAATCAGAAGATAGATAGATATACATATAAGGCAAAATAAACCAGGTCTTGCCTTTTTAATTCTTGTGGCATGATGGAATTTGTAAACACATAAAAATAAACTGATAATTTTCTGAATTAATCTGACTAAAACTTCAAAGAAAAAATATTTGACCTCAGTTATCAATATGAAGTATATTGTTAGCTCATCTTTAACTTACTGTTTTTAGCTGCCTTTGTAAAAGGAGCACCTGGTACTCTTGTCCTTCAGTTTCATTTATTTGGGCATATTGCTATCTCATCAAGTCCTTTTAAGTAATTTGCATATAGTGCATAAACTAAAATATTGTTCAAAAGTAAAAAAAATCTCTTTTTGAAAGATGAAACATGAGTGTAGAATTTCTCAACAGAATGACTCAGGCTCATTTTATATATAACTTCAAACTTCACATGTAAATATAGTGGACCAATAGTGTTCTGTTATACAATATGAATATCTACATTGCTGCGACAAATTATTTGCCATAAATAAATATTTTTCAAAGAAACATATATTTAATTATAGTATAGTTAAAGCAGAATGCTTTAGGTGGTGTTTCTCACCTTCATGTGAGTATCATACAAAATTTTTCTTGTTAGCTTTTCATTTTATAAAATGATATGCCTTTGAATACTTTCATGATGTTGTTTTAATTGAGATTAATGTGATGACTGCATATTTCAAAAGTTTGTTGACTTCTCTAGAATCTCTTTATCTGATATAATATTCACTTAGCAAAAAGTCTTCAATAATTATATAGAATACAGATAATGAATACTGTTTCAAGTAAAATTGTTTTAATCAGCTTAACTACTGATTAGAAATATATGTGGTTTACACATAAATATTGAACAATTTAAATGATCTTAAAGGTCCATATCTTCTTTAAAAAGAGCATTTCAAATATGTTATGGTGACTGTCCTATTATTTTCTTAGAAATACAGGTTTTTTTCACTTGACCACATATGAATATATATTTTTTATTTAGAGGTAAAATGTTACATTAAGGTCATATGGCAGAATTAGCATATGATATTATACAGTCCTCTTAGTTTTTCATCCTTTATTAACAGTCATCTTTGGCTCTATTTCTCCTCTAATTGGAACATCATCTAGCCTTGGCAGTTGAACTATTCAATAGAACGATTAAATTTTTCTGACTGCTCTGAGCTGAATTGACCTGTTTTGACCTGTTTGTCACTGATCGTAACCTGACAGGCGCTAGCAGCCTGCAACGATTATGGCTTTTTGAGATGAATCTGACGTCGTGTTCTCTTGCTACAGCTCGTCACATGAGGAAACTGGGGCCTCTCACACTCTCTATGGCCATGGAGTTTGCAAATGGCCAGGTTGTGAAAGCATTTGTGAAGATTTTGGACAGTTTTTAAAGTAGGTTTTTACTGTTTTTTGTTTGGGAGGGTGGATTATATGATAGTTTGGGGCACATTGTAGTAAGTAAAGGATGAAGGAGGAAAGTAAACATCAATCGTAAGACACACTTTAAGATTTCTGTGTGTTCCAACAAGTGGATTGCTAAAGTCAGGCTCTGTCTTCATCTTTGCATTAAAATATTCTACAAATTATTTGATGAGGATTTTGAATGAATGAAAAATATTAGCTTATAATAATGTATCATTAATCATCGGGAGACATATTTTAAAAAATAGATGTCACTTACATTTCAAGTTTCTAATTAATATTATGTGAGTGGTCATAAACTATGTATATTTAGTTAAACTTTCTGCAGGTGTATTTTAAATACTTTATATTCTTTTTAAAAATAGTATTTAATATGTATTTAACAATAATAAAAAATGAAAGTTAATAGTGGCTAAAATCTAAAGAAGTAACTGCATTTCTTTAACGTTGTTACTTTTTGCCCTTAGAAACATTAAGAAACATACATGGCTATATGTTTGTATAATAGATTACATAGCTTTTCTAGCTTAAAGCCAAAACAATTGTGTATTCTTAAATTTTTTATAAAATATTATTTTATTTTCTAAAAATTACTTAAGGTGTTCTTCTGCAAGTGAGAATATTTGTCTTTCATGATATGTTTTCTATGCACAATTCTGGTATACAAGAGATCTAAACAGAGAGCTACAGATAGGTTTATGGAGATGAGTAACTTCACAGGCTGAGACTCTTATGTTGTCATGGTGCAGCTAACAGGGTGAATGAACTGTTTCATGCTTCATCAACAATTAAGTTAATTAGCTCATTTGAAATTGCACTGCTTTGTTGCCAGGATGTTGGCAGGAACATCAAAAAGATGTGTTTACAAATGGAAGACTGACTACAGGGTATAGAGCAAAAGCACCTTAACAACAAGTCACACGTACTTGGCATCATAATAACTTTATAACTGAATTACAGTAAAACTTCCACAAAGATTTTTTTAACCTTTTATCATTTCTAAACAATTAAGAGTAAATTTGCTTCATATATCACTATGGTGCTTTGTAACTAGCCTTGCATGAAAATTTGCACTTGTCTTTTACTAAAACAGATGTGAGCTGCCATTTCATTGGGTATGAAACTGATTATACTGTTCTAAGCATTTAAAATGCTGGATAACTTTGTTGAAGTTTTTCTCTCTAAAAAAATTATTAAAACAAGGATAGAACATAGGGATATGAATTATTTTAACAAATAATTTCATATTTCTTCCTTTGAATACATTAATCTTTATCAATATATTATTCCTTGTCATCAAGATCATTTAGAGGACTATTGCTGTTATGTTTTTAAGAATGGTAATTTAAGTCATAGACCTAGACCACTGACTATGAATTTTATTGCTCCAAATTGTTCTTTCTGACAAAATTCAAAATAAACCTTTAGAAAAATATACATATATTTTCTTCAGTATGAGCTTATTTATAGAACATGGAAAGGAACATTTTGTTTATTTCAAATATTTATATTTTTATTACTAATGAGCAGATTAATTTTGCTTCCCATAGTCCTTTTTCATACTCATGCCAGTGTTTTTCAAAAATTTATAATTAAAAAAACATTTCCTTTCAATTAAATATCAACTTTGGTTCCAAAGACTGACCATTTTTCCAACCCATTAAGTTTATAGGGATGACAGAACTAATGACAGTAGATTTTAAGGCCTTTTTTTAAGTCCATTTTTAGTTTTGATATGCTTTTGATTCACTAACTCAAAGATCTGTGATAAATTCTGTTAATAGAGCTAACGTAAGTATACTGTACTGGAATTAAATATTAGTTAGAAGTATTTCCCATACTGGCATTATTTTCTTCTTTAAAACATGAAAAATTTAAAGAGAAATAAAATATTTTATTAAAAGATTTAACTGGTTATTCAGGGGGAAAAGTTAGCATGCAAGTGGGTAGTGAAATGAAGAAAAAAACATCACCACTTATACAGATTTTCTTAGAAAGAAGACTTTGCTTTTCCTTCATAATAATGGAGAAAATTGAAGGTTGGGGGAAATTATAGATAAGTTTTTTTAAAAACTATGAAAGGTTTTTAGTTCTGTCTTTTTTTTTTGCTTATCCAGTCTCTACAAATTTCATACCCAGTGTTTATTATAAATGCTTTTGAGAAAATATGGTTATGGCAATTTTAGTTCTAAACTGCACTAGAAATAAATTTTGACATCATCTTTCGTTTTCAGATAACTTATCCATTGGCTTGAAATAAAAGGACAGTAGAAAATGCATCAAGTCCCAAATTCTTTTTTTTTACATTATCCCAAAACAAACTTCTAGAATCCTTCTGTTTTGCCCAGCACCAAATGAAAAACCATCATTGGACAGTTGTTATATATAACACATATATGTTCTTATGTATTATATACATTTATATATTTTATATATTTATGTATTATATATACTATTCTTTTATGTATTCTTTACTATTCAGTTGAGGTATTATTTTCTATTGCATAAAAACATTAAGACTGAGATAGAAAATGTTATTTATAACAGCAAGATAAAAGCAGAAAATACAAGATGAAGAAGGAAGTACAGGATAAAAAAGTGTTTCAGAAAATTTGGGGGTTTTGCTATGAAGTAGGTGTTGACAGAAGCTAACCATTTTTCTGACCACTAATTAAGGATCTCACGAGATCACTAAAAGCATTTAATACTAGTTCTTCATTACTGTCTTATAAATGTCAAAGTGTAGTAACATCTGACAAAACTTTACAGTAGTTTGTCTGCAAAATTAATTATCATTCCATTAGAACTAAGTCAGCTTAAGAATAGATGGATTGACTTTTAGAGCTTAAGCCAAAGGTTTACAATATAACATTCCAGTTAGCAGAGAAGTGCTGCTGAACCTGAATGCACAGATGCCAGGACACAAAACATGGTCTGAGAGACAAAGGTGAAAATACTCTCCTTTAAGAAAGAATGGTTAGTGTCCATAAAAATATTAGTATATAAAACATTAATTCATTGATGAGCATAAATTAGTTAAATTTCTTACAGACTACATTTTTAAGGCTTGATACTGTATGAAGAGCAAGAGAAAACATAGTGGAAACAGAGTAGTTTATTTAATGGAAATGTGTTGTCTTCTTTTTACTGCAGCTGACTACTCTAGAAATTATGCCCTTACTTAATGTGTATTGTCTATTTCTTTGTCTTTGACTAGGCAGCATGGCTACAAAATTATGACCTCAAGAAGGCATTCTTTGAACTTGTCAGAATGTTGTTTCTTTTGGTGACAGTGCCCCCATCTCTCAAAACTAAGGCATCTCACATAATCAGCTAAATGAATAGTGACAGCTAACATTTTGTATTTAAACTCCTGTCAGTGTTTAAACATAAAAAGCTTGATGCAAAATAAATCAAACACCAGTGATATGCAAGTGAAACATTTTGTTAAAACAGTCTCTGACATACTTGGATTTAAATCTGATCCCTTTTTAACTTATAAAATGCTTTAACTTTAAATGAATTTGAAAAATCTAGAGGTTAAAATTGAATCACTAATCTGGAGTGTATATAACTGAAATCATCACATGCATTTATAACCCTAAAAGCTTCATTAAAGAGAATTGTGCATTAAATAAATTCGAAAGATTTTTCCTACTTTTGTCTTCCTGAAATGCTTGTTTGATTGTTTTTGTTTTTAGAAAGAATTCGACTGCTTATTTACATTTTTTTCTAGTTTATACTACCTACCTAGCACACAGATTCAATGCAGTTTTGAAAGAACATCAGTCGACCACATCATTTATTCCATTTTGAAAACAAAAATCAATATACCTATAAAGTGACCCATAAATTAGAACTGGCTCACACAATGTTTGTTCAGTGCTGCCTTTCTGAAGGCACCCTTTGCATTTTTTCTTCACCTCTCTGTTTGAACTGCAGTCTCGGTAAGAGGCTCATTAGGGGACATTAGGGACTGGAGCTAACCAGAATTCCAGAGCTTGCTTTGCTCTTATTAATGCATAGTAGAGTAGAATGCATTTAAATATTTCATAGGCATTCAGTAATTTGTGTGTAATCGCCTTGTTAGCAGACCAGTAGAAGTAGAACAGGCCTGTGAAATGGTGTTAGTGATTGCATGGGTAATTTACAGACCTTTGCCATCAGAAAGAGTATTATTGTTGGATAGTATGAAGCTGTGAAATAGAACTAGCAATAAGTAAAAAAAGAAACTTAATAAAGGTTTTGTAACAAGCATCTTCAGGGATAACAACCCCACTTGGTCCTTTTGAAGCAGCCATAATTTATGACATAGGCAATATATCAAATGCATAAGATAGTATTATGGAGCATTCATATGAAAAGGGTATTTGCAACATTAGTTCCAACTTCCTGCAAGGGACATGATTAAATGATTAATGAAATGTCCCTTTGCATATGCATTTTGAAACAGCAATTAGGCACTGACTGAGAAAATCCACCAATCCTCTCATTTTTTAGTATTATCTCATTCTTGATTTATAAATCATAGAGAATTTTTGAACAGCAATATGTAGTACCTGAGATAGTTATAAAAACATAAAAGAGAATAATTTGGCCACAAAATAGTCATAAATACATAAATTCATAATTTAATGTTAATACTTAGCCTATTTATTTAGTCTTATTGCTTTGTATTTATATCTGACACTATTTCTGTACTTTGATTGGCATAATTAAGTAGGGGAAATGAATAGGCACCATTATTTTACATATCACTGGTAAACAATAGCGAGGAAAGGAGAAGGGAGATGTGGCAGAGGTATGTATGTGTTTTTCAAGTTCTCAGTAATCCACTGGAGGCTGTTCTATAAATGATCATTGAAGGGCTGCAAGCTAGCCTATAATTACAGGAAAGAAAGTGGCAGCTCTGGCATTTCATAACTATGTGTCCTCGAAAAGTGCTTTGTGAGTTTGTCACCAATGATAATTTAGATAGAGGCTCATTACTGAACATCACAACACTTTAAAAACCTTTCGCCTTCATACAGGAGAATAAAGGACTATTTTAATGGCAAGGTTCTTTTGTGTTCCACTGAAAAATTCAATCAAGACAAAACCTCATTGACTATTATTGTAGTCTACAGTCTCTATTCTAATAAAAGCTGCATAGATAAATTGAATAGGTCTCTAAGACCCAAGTATATAATGCAAACATTTTGTACTTTTTTTAGTTCTTTAAATATAAGATGATGATTATCACTAAGAAGTAAACAAGTATAAAAAATCTTTTTAAACATGATTTTATACTAAAATAAGTGTTACACTGAATAAACCTCTTATTGTGAAGCTGTGTCCTCTATTTTGTCTTGCTTGCTCTATTTACATCCTAATCTTTGTGGACAGCTGAGGCACTTTAAAAAATATAAATCATTTGAACTGATGTGGGATAAGCATGTTTGTGTTACCCAAGAGCTCATAGTGTAAAAAAAAAACAAAACTTTACAAAAATATGGCAATATTAAGCCTTATATTAAGTCTTAAGAATACAACCAACTATTGTATTATGCTTACAGAAAATTGTCTCATTGTTCATTAACATTTTTCAGGGGGGACCCCGAAAAGCAATTTTTTAAATGTTGTCATGTTAATTAGGAATTGGTGACAGTTTACTCCACAAGCTAACCTCTGGTTTATTCTAACATTCCATACCCTCTTTCCAGAGAGTATGAGTGAATGTTAGTCCTTGTTACCATTAGGTTCATGGCAGAACCGACCTGAGCTGAGCTTGAAGCAGACAGGTACTCCTGCACTCTAGACACTCTCCTCCAGCTTGACCTTATCCATCTCACTATTTTAGTTCACAGTTTCCCTTCAGCCAAGACTGATATTGTGCGAGATACATGGAGGTTTTGTCGTTAGGACCAGTGAAGAAGTATTAAAGCAAATTGGTTTCATTTATTAATGTGAAGGGCAGAACAAAGGTGTCTGATTGCTGAAGTAGATCCACAAGCAAATAAACCTACTTGTTTATAAATTAGTTTTTCTCAGCTACACCATTTTAATTACTTTTCATGTTTTACATTTATGTCTATACTGCTTCATTATGAACGTCAAGAAATATAAGTTAAAAAAATTTGAATGGATAAAAAATATGTGTTGAATTCATTATACTCAGTGTTATAAGAAACTTTTAAAACTATTATGCTACTCTGACTGATACTTGAGCTTACATGAGTACATGTATAAATTCTTATTTAGTTTTGTGAATTTTTTTTCAATGTGCCATTTCACTTATATGCATAGATGAGACTCTCTCTTAAATTGCTGCCTTAGTTTGCTCACAAAATAATTTTGAATTACTTGAGACATTATATATTACAAATTACAAGGTATATATCATTAATATTTTCATGTTCGTTGGAGGTACTGCTCAACTGAATTACTTTTGGTCTTTTAACATATCGTTTATTAAAGAGATCTCTTTAAACATTATTTAATAATAATAACAATAGTAGTGGTAAACTAATACATAGTCAAGATTAGAGCAAGATTATTGGAGTGACTTATCTTTCACCATTTTAAATATGTTTAGGGTAAATGTTTCCAATTAGGACACTAGACATGAAATGTCAACCTTATGGTTCTGATTATTATATACAATCTTCGGAATCTTATTCTGATTATCATAATATTGTATTTAAAAGTAACAGCAAATTCTCATTCTTCAAAAATATTGATGTTTACATGAGATGATTATTTATCATCTTATCTAATTCACACCAGAACAAAGTGAATGAAAGAAGACATTGCTCACTAAAACACATGATAGAAACAACAAACAGTTTCTAACAGAAATGGAAACAGCCTTTGTTCTCTTTAGAATTACTTTGGGTTCTTATGTTTGCAAGATATTCTTTGATTTTAAAAATAGCATCAGTATACAATTTTGACTATAACTGTAAATGGTTTGGGGAGGTTTTATTGTTTTTTTTGTAATGATAGATATGCTCAGAGTCATTGGCATTTTCTGCCATTGGTAGAGTCTCTTTATATTAACATAAGTGATTTTCAGTAAACACATGAGTATATTTAACTTTTTTCTGTGTAGTTCAAAATGTTCCATTTTCCCACTGCAGAGAAACATATGACTTCAGTGTAGTGCTTTTCAAGTGTAGCATATACCGCTGAGATATACATCTCTTAACTTTTTGTTTTGTGTTTGTTTAGGCACCTTAACAATGAACATGCATTGGATGACCGAAGCACTGCACAGTGTAGAGTGCAAATGCAGGTGGTACAACAACTAGAAATACAGGTTTGTCAGATGCCCACTTACTGGACTCTTCTCAAATTTCTGGTGTGTTAAATTGAGCGCTGAGTACTGAGTACTGAGTCTTTTAAGCTACATCTAATTGTATTAGTTACACAATGACTAATAGAGATACATGGAATACTAGATTGTTTTTCACCATGACAATGACTGATAACTCGGGATGGACTGCTATAGTTTAATGTACTTATCACTTAGACTTAAGTAAATTTGATACCACACTACATACATTTGAGTATCTCCAATTGTCAAATCTAAGTTTTTCCCAATATAGGTTAGACGAGACTCCCAACTACATACGATTTTATATCAGAGACAGTTTTTACATGAGCCAATCTTGATATTTTCCCATGCGACTTTATATTATAACAAAAGGCCAGTCTTTACAATATTTTGCCTGTATTGTGACAGCCTGAAAAATAACTTTTTCTTTCCCACCTCTAGTGTATATTTAATTTAAAAACTTATAAAAATTCTTAATACTTGTCTTTAACTAGAGTAAAAACAAATAATTTCTATCACAGATGGTAATGTGTTGTATGAAATGATTCTGTTTTAAGTTTTTAAAAAAATTGTTAATGTTGAAACAGAATTTAGCCAAAAATAAATAGAATTCATAGAATTGATCTGAAAGCAATTATATAATCCAAAGTCTAAGACTGTTGTTATGTTTTAACTAACTCTTTAAGGTTTTCTCTAATATTTCATCTTAAAGATTATCTTTGCTCAGTCAAATTAATATTTTGTTTCATTTAACTGAAGACATAATTTGTTTTTCTTCATATTTTACTGCCTCAAATCATTTTAAGTTCATCATGTCATTGCTGTTTTTCAGAGAGTTATTAAATATACTCAATTTTGACTTGCGAGATAATCAAGAACATATAAAAGGCATCATCATTGCTATAGTCTAAAAAGCTTTTTGTAAACCTGTTTACCATTTATAAACAGTAGATTGAAACATAAGAGTTCAGCTGATGATATAGTCTGCAGTGTGACCAATTATGCCTCTTTTTTTTTTTTTCTGCTGTGTCTGACTGATGGAAAAGTAAGGTCCGTCAGTTGTAATGAGACCCAGTGCAAGTGTAGATGCCGACTCCGTGGCAGAGTTCAGCGTTTCACACTGCCTGGTCTCTGTCACTCTATTGAATTAGATTGATGATGGCAGATTGCAGGGGGCACTAACTGGACCTCAGTGGGAATGCATGAAGTGTGTAGACAATCCTGGCAGGCACTTCGCTTTGAGAACCCTTCACCCCTTCACAGCTGTTGGCACTAGTCCACTGCTAACAGTGTCCACAGGACTTTAAAGAGACACCATGGGCCTTCTAATTTATGGTTTCAGTAACTTGTTACTGTCGAGGCAACTGTGACCTCAATTCTCTTATTGACAAAAAGATGAAGTGTTATTTGTTTTCTATGACCTTTTAACATAAGGAAAGCTATAAAAGTTTTTCCCCCCTCCATAGCTAAAGTTGCATTTCCTCCCAGATAAGTTCCTACTGTCACAGACTTTTATATGCAGGAATCATTACTCTGAGACAAGCTCAATGATAAGATGTATCACTGCAATAAAATAGCTGTATCAGTCATTTCTAAAATGCTTCTGATCTCACTGTTTCTTAACAGCTTTCTAAAGAACGCGAACGTCTTCAAGCAATGATGACCCACTTGCACATGCGACCCTCAGAGCCCAAACCATCTCCCAAACCTGTAAGTGCATATTGCTTTATAAACAGTAAATAGCTCTACTGATGTAACAGACTAAGAAAATGAACAATTTAGTGACAGTTAGAAAACAATGAGTGTGATGAAAAATATGGCAATAAAATGAAAGTAAAATGAAATCGCTTGTCAAATTGTATGTTTCTTTTAAAGTAATGCTATCTTTTACAAAATCTATCCAATCTACACCATGGGTGACACTAAACAAAGTACACCTATCAGTGCACAAATCACTGCCTTGAGGCTGAAGCCAGAGAG
>NW_007233181.1:0-5000 GCF_000164805.1 Carlito syrichta | reverse complement strand
AAAAAAGAATCTTCAAGACCAGGCACAGTGGCTCCTGCTTGCAGTGCCAGCACGTTGAGAGACATGATCGTGCCACTGCACTCCAGCCTGGGGGACTGAGTGAGACCCCAACCAAAAAAAAAAAAAAAAAAAGAATCCTCAAGACCAAGCACAGTGGCTCATGCTTGCAGTCCCAGTACTTTGGGAGGCCGAGGTGTGAGGACCCAAGGATCAAAGCCCCACCCATCCACGATCCACCTCCACACAGAGTTCTCTGGGCTGTCCTGTGCCCCATCCTCTGGACCTCAGCTGGCCTTCCTCGGCTTTGACAGAGTGTCTCAGCAGAGCATACCACTTGGGACGCTCTCGTTGGTCAAAGCTCTCCTAGAGTGACAGGGCTAGCACAGAGGCAATCAACGACGTCCAAGGAGTCACTGCACATGGATCAGTCAGCAACACATTTGCCACCTCAAAGACAAAGGCCTTGTCTCTACCCAGAATCCCCAAGACCGTGGCAGGAAATTCCAAGTCAGTGAATTCAGAGGCGGGGCCTCCTGACTCGAGCGTCGTGGGCAAGAAACTCCCTCAGCTCTAACCCAGCCCCCCACCACAGGCGACTCTGGGGTATCTTTTTCCCGTCTAGAGAGTCCAAGTGAGCGAATGCAGTCTGGGGCTTCTCTCTCTCTCTCTCTCTGACTTAGAGACAGTCTCGCTGTGTCACCCGGGCTGGAGTGCAGAGGTTCAATCAAAGCTCACTGCAGCCTCCAACTCCTGGGCTCACGGGATCCTCCTCCATAAGCCACCCAAGTGGCCGGGACCTCAGGCCCGTGCCACCCCATACGATCAGTTTTTGAAATTTGTTTTAGGTAGAGATAGTGTCTCCCTGTGTTTCCCCAGCTGGTCTGAACTCCCCGGCCTCAAGCCGTGCTCCTGCCTCGGCCTCTCGAGTAGCTGGGACTGCCGGCTTTGGCCACGACACCAGGGCCTCTGACCCTGTTTCCAACCTGCAAGCTGAAGGATTTCGGGCAAACCACCACCCCCCACCCCCGAGGCCTTTGGGGAACACTGGCTCCACCTGGTTCGGACACAAAGCGAAGTCGCGAAGGATGGGAACCAGGCCATGTCTCTACACGGAACTCCCCGCACCATTGCGGGAGATTCCGAGTCACTGAATCTAGAGACTGGGACTCCTGGCTCCATAGTCTTGAACAAGAAACCCCCTCCGCACTCTCACCCAGCAACCCACCACAGGTGACTCTGGGATAGCTTCCCCCTGTCTAGAGCGTCTAGGTGAATGGAAGTGGGCTGGGACTTCTCTCTTTCTCTTAATTAGAGACAGTCTCTCTCGGTCACCCAGGCTGGAGTGCGGGGTTGCCATCATGGCTCATCACAGCCTCCAACTCCTGGGTCAAGTGTTCCTCCCCCCTAAGCCTCCAACGTGACTGGGACTACAGGCCCGTGCCGCCCCATGTGACCAACTTGTGAAGCTTTCTAAAGTTGTGGATCTCCATTGCCCCAGTTGGTCTGAGCTCCCGGCCTCAAGCCATCCTCCCGCCTTGGCATCTTGAGTAGCTGGGGCTGCAGACGTGGGCCAGCACGCCAGGCCATCTGACTCTGTTTCCACAAGCCTCCCAAAGTATTTGCGGCAGCCCACCTCACCCCACAGGCCTTGGGGGAACTCTGATTTCACCTGGTTCAGGAAACAAAGCTAAGTTGCAAAGGATGGGCGCCAGGTCCTGGACATATCCACCCCGAAGGTCCACCCAATATGAACGTACTGTCTCTGAGGGCCCGTCCCACCGCGCTGACCCCCAACATCCCCCCAGCCTCCAAACGTTCAGCTGGCTGCATCGAAATTGCACCTCGATTGCTCGACTGCACGGGGCAAGCTTAAAGGCCCCTTGTGGGAGGGAGGAAATGACTTCCGGGGGGCTGCTGTGTCCAGGACTCACCTGGGTTCATCAGCGTCTCCGGAGCCTTAGGCTCCCCAGGTGGCCAACCTGGAGCAACGCTCCGATTCCCAAATGCAGATGAAGCAGTCGGAGTGGGCGGCTTCACAACCGCGTCCCGCACTGGGCAGGGCCGAGCGCTGGGCGCTGGTGAGCACGGGAGCCGGGCCCCGGGAGCAAAGTCCTGGGCTCTGGGAAGGCACACGGCCGTGGGGCCCGGCGCAGTGGCGAGGGGCCGTGCCCGCACCTCCTGCGCGGTCTCAGGGGCTTCTGCCCTCCACTCAGGCCTGGGGGCAGGGACGTAGGGAGGGTCGAGTGCAGCGATCGCCTTCTTCTTCAGAGCGGGAGGAGACTGAGGAGGGCACGGCGGCCCCCTCCCCCAGAGGGTGCCAGCCTCACCCCTCCCCCACCCGCTGAGACTCGTCTCCTGAGCCCGCTCCGCTCACCACTCACCAGGAAAGGCCCCTGCAGCCAGTGGGCGCCTTCCCGTCCCCCAGCTCGCCTCCCCAGCTCCCCGCCAACCTCAGCCTCCAGACAGCTGCCTCCCCAGGGTGCAGTGTGGACGGAGGGCCAGCGACACGGCGGAACTCCCATCTGGGACTCAGAAGTCGGGATGGGGCGTGCATTCGGGCGTGGGGAGGGGTCAGGGTGAGCCCTGGCGCCCCGGCCACCCACTCTGAAGCACAGAAATCCCTGGGCGCCCGACCCGGGCTGCTGGCCAATCACTGAGCGGGCTGCGAGGGGGCGCGGCCCCTCGGGCGTGGCGGGCTGCACTGGCCAATCCACGGGGAGTGCGGGACAGCCTGGTCGCTTGCTCTGGGCTTCTCGGGTCCCAGGTCGAAGATCCAGAAGTCCTCGGAGGCGGCAGTCCAGGCTTCTTAGTTCAGGCGCCCGCGGGTGGCCGGGCGGGTTCAGAGGGGCCGGCCGCCCTCGCGGGATGGCGGCGTGGGGCCTGGCGGCCGAGGCTGGCCTTCGGTCAAATGACCCCGCGTGGCTTGGGTCATCTCAAGGGACGCCCGCTGAGGCTGGCCTTCGGTGAAATGACCCCGCGTGTCTCGGGTCATGTCAAGGGGCGCCCGCTGAGGCCGGGCCGGGCTGGGGCAGGGGAGCATCAGGGCGGGTCCCAGTCCCACGAGGACCACGGAGGGCTCTGCACGTGCGTGCGAGGGGCCTCTTCTGTCCCCTCTCCTTTCAGGACCCACGGCTCGGGGGTCGTTCCGGAAGTTCTCGCCAGCAGGTGGGAATTCCCCATCCCTGCCCGTCCAGGACAGGGCTGATGTGTTCAAGACCCATGGAGCGGGCGGCAGAGACCCTGCTTCGGCCCGGGGGGGGGGTCCTCTGAGCAGTGCGGGGTCTCCCGGGGACGAGTGAGCAATGCCCACCCCCGCCTGTCCAGGAGAAGGGCAGATGAGTTCAAGACCCTTGGAATGGGCGGTCACACCCCTGTGTCACTCAGTGTGTCTTCTCACCTGCATGGGGTCTCGTGGTGACAAGTGGGCAGCCCCCCCCCGCCTGTCCAGGTGAGAGTCAGATGGGCTCATGACCCATGGAGTTGGAAGGAAAGACACTCTCACCCAGGGTGGGTCCTCGGAGCGGCACAAGGTCTCCAGGCGACAGGAGGGCAGTCCACACCTCTGCCTATCTAGAGAGCGGCGGATGGGTTCGTGACCCATGGGATTGGAGGGAAAGACACTGCTTCCCCCCGGGATGGGTTCTCTGAGCAGCACAGTGTCTCCTGGGGACAAGTGGGAAGTCCCTCCCCTGCCCGTCCAGGCGAGGGGAATTGGGCCCATGACACATGGAGCTGGAAGGAAAAACACTGTCACCCCCGGTTGGGGCCTCTGAGCAGCATGGGGCTGAGAATATCTGAAGGCCAGGCTCGGTGGCGCCGCCTGCCATCCCGGTACTGTGGGAGGCAAAGAGGAGAGGATTGCGTGAGCCCGCGGGTGGGAGACCAGCCCGGGCGACTTGGCAACACCTTGTCTCTACAACTAATCCCAGAAAAATTAGCGGGGCGTGGTAGCGTGCCGGTAGTTCTGCCGACTTGGATGGCTGAGGCAGAAGGATCGCTGGAGTCCAGCAGTTCAACACTGGGGTGGCTGTGAGCACGCCACTGCACCCCAGCCTGGGCGATACAGCGAGACTCCAACTCAAAAAAACCCACCCAAAGCCAGAATATCCGAAGCACAGCACTTATGGGGGAGAATGTCATATGAAAAGCCCCAAGAAAGCATGCTCAAAGTGTTCTTGAATGTCTTCATTTCCATACAGACACCAAAATGTGGATGCCCGAGTTCTACAGTCAAGGCATCTGCCACCAGGTGGCTTAAAATTTAATGTTCTTATTGTGCGGTCAGTGATTTCCACCTTTCTGAGGGCTTCATGAAATGGAATACCCTTTGGTATTTGATGTAATGAGGTGTGGCAATGCTCCATGTACACCAATCCTTGATTTTGGAGCATATCGTGCAAATGTCGACATTAAAGTCTTGCTTTGTCACCCTTCACTCACATTTCAAACATAGCCACTGTGCTGATTCTCAGCTCGTCTTTGGCACCGTAAATTCAACGTGATTTGCAGATAGACCCGTTAGAATTGGAACACTAGGACTGACACTTTTCAAGGAAAATAAGCGGGCATAGCTTCTGCTTTATAAGGCTGCTCTTTTGATCAATGACGTGACTGTCTAAGACTGCTGAATCATCAATTCCATATGGATTTGAGTCTGTGGGAGTAAAATAACGTTTCACACGAACTTTTTTTTCTTTTTTGAGCCGGAGTCTCACTCTGTCGCCCAGACTGGAGTGCGGCGGCCGCTCCCGACCACCGCAGCCACGACCTGCTGGGCTCCGGCGATCCTTCCGCCTCAGCCTTCCGAGGAGCCGGAATTACAGGCATGCGCTACCACGCCCGGCTGATTTTTTTGATTTATTGCAGAGATGAGGTCTCGCCGCCCAGGCGGGTCTCGAACCTGCGGGCTCAGGCCATCCACTCACCTCAGCCTCCCAAAGGCGCGGGATTACAGGCTGAGCCACCGAGCCCGGCTTCGCATGAACTTTTAATGAATTTTC
>NW_007233180.1:0-19727 GCF_000164805.1 Carlito syrichta | reverse complement strand
CCATTCTAATTTTTTGGTTAGAATCTAATATATTGACTTTTATGTAAAATGTCCAGATTTTAAATGTTGGCTTAAAAAAAAAGTTAGCACTCTACAGCCCAAGCAATCATTTATCTGGGCCATATTTTGCCCTTGGGCCACAGGTTTGTTACCTCTGAATAAAAATCAAGACATGCAAAAACATTCAAAGAAAGAATTGCAATAAGAAAATAAGTAAAACACCTTATGACTAATCAAAGAGAAGGAATTGCAAGGAACCAGCAATTAATTTGGAATAAAGTAACATAAATATAAACTATAGCTCTTATTAGTGAATTTACTTTATTAATATTCTCATTCCTTTTGCTCTAATTAGAAATAGTTCAAAGTGTTCAATATACAATATATAATAATATAAATACTTATTTCATATTAAAAACAGTTTATTATACATGTAACTTTTATTTACTATATGCGAATAAAAAGGATAGATCCATCTGCTCATACTTTCTGAAATATGTATTTAGATAAGAACAATTATTGTTATTCTTTCAAGAGTCTGATGAGAGTATTATATATGTAAACAGAATTTTAAATTGTTTTTCACCCATGATGCATATATGCTTATAATATTATTTCAACAATGACTATCAGCATCTTTTAAAGAATATATGGTAACTTCCCTTATAAACTACCAAAGACTTGAGTCAATACCTTAAAATTACACTATTAGAGATGTCCCCTATAACATTAAGATTTAGTTATAAGTATAATTTTTCATAGTAAATTACTGGGCAACTTGGTGAGACCTCGTCTCTACAATAAATCTGTTTTCATAGTAATTTTCTGGGCAACTTGATGAGACCTCGTCTCTATCTTGTTTTGAGAATCTTATGTGATTCTCAAAACTGCTGTGTTTCAGAGATACAGTTATAAATACATTGAGCTATAAGTTAATAAATTAGTTATCTAAAGTCACAAACTTGGATCCAATTAAAGTCTCTGAATTCCAGTCTCTTTGTCTTTGTAATCATGACACCATTGAGCCCAGTTGAAAACTCTTAAGTTACATATAGGATTATGTAGTAATACAAGACAAAAAGAATGAGTGTTCATAAGCCATTTGCATATATTGTCTAGCATAATATTTAAACAGCAACACCGAATCCTTTTCAGTTATGGGCAAAGTATAAATAATAAATAAATCTATTAATAAATAATATTTTACGGGTTTTAAATAATATTTTACGGGTTTTAAAAAATTGAAGGGTTTTACGAAGGCAAGTTGCATATGAAAAGATTTCATGAGGTCGAATGAATACATGTCTACCATAGACAAAGGTATTTTGATGAGAAAAACCATTGTTGGAATGCAATTGTTATCTTAGTTCTGTAATTTCTTGTTCATCATCACTTTAATACCACAGAGAAAGTTACTGGATAAATAAAAGGCAATAGAGTATTATAGGAAATTTTAGTAAGCCAATAATTAATATCAATGTGTTTGAAGTAAGACCCAATCCTGAAATAAGGAGTAAGGCAAAAGGGGACAAAATATCATCTTTATTACTGATAAAGAATATGGCCTTTATTTGAAGGTATTTTGATTTTTAAATACAAAGTAAAAACAGAATTATACTAAGTTACTTCTAAACCTTTTTATTCCAGACCAAGCTTGGGCCAGTCTTACTACGTGAGGCTTTGCCCCTGATGTTTTCTCAAACATGAAGAAAAAGAGTAAGCCATGCTTCCCATAGATAACTCACTCCAGGAGAAAGGGAAAAGAGTTAGTCATATTTCCTTCCCTGAGGAGGAATAGTAAGTGAGTGAAGTAAGTGAGTGAGAGAGGCCAAAATGGTAGACAATAAAGAATCTCACACCACAGAAAATGAAAGCTAAATTTGAAAAGAAGTAGTCCTCTGACAGACCTAAGTGGAGCCTGGGTACAAATTCTGATGAAGCCAAGAAAAGGGGGCAAACAGCACAGAGCTTAGGGTATATGCAAAGCACAGGGAGAGAACATTGGGCTGTTACCTACCTTTTTTTTTTTTTTTTTTTTGAGTTGGAGTCTCATTCTTGTCGCTCAGGCTGGAGTGCAGTGGCACCCTCACGGCCACCACTGCCTCCACCTGCTGGACTAAAGCAATCCTTCCACCTCAGTCTACCAAGTAGCTGGAACTACAGATACACGCCACTATGTCCAGCTAGTTTTTTTTTTTTTTTTAGGTGATTTATTGTAGAGACGAGGTCTCACCAAGTTCCCCAGGTTGGTCTCGAACCTTGGGCTCAGGCAATCCTCTCTCATCGACCTCCCAAAGTGCTGGGATTACAGGCTAAGCCATCACACCCGGTCTCTCCTACCATTTTTGATGAAATTGTCTTGTAAGCATTAAACTATAGGAACAACGGGTGTTCTTATACAAAAATAGGAACAAACAATGATATTCAACTAGCCTTAATAGGTCAAAATATCTTTCAAGATAGGTCATTGCAAAATCAATTTGGTCTTTTGCATTATATCTGCTGGGTGAAGCCAACCAGCTACCATGCTGTGAAGACGTTCAAGCAGGACCATAGAAGGACTTGCATAAAGATTAACTGGGGTCTCCAGCTAATCTCCTGCACCAAATTTCCCGCCATGTGTATGAGGTACGTTGGAAGTAGATCAACCAGCTCCATTCCAGCCTTCCGATGACCGTAGCAGCAGCTGACTCTGGATAGCAATTTTGCAACAGATTCAGCCAGAATCTCTCTGCTGAACCATTCTCAAGTTCCACAGAAACCATGAGAAATAACAAACAGTTATTGTGGTTTAAGTTATTAAATTGTAGAATTACTTGAAAGCAGCATCTCATACTGGTTAATATGTTGTCTTTTGACATAAATCCCTTTTCAGTTATGTCTAGCTATTATTTAATGACTTTTAAAAATAGTACTAATTTTGTATAGAAAATATCCTAAGTTATATACACATATAAATATAGATATGTAAACTCATTTAATCATCAATACAGACCTACTATTCTCCCATTTTTACAAATACAGAATCTAGGGTACAGAGAGTAACTTGGTCAGGATCACACAACTAAAAAATATTAGAAAAGAGATTCAAACACAGGGAGGTCAGGATTGAGAGTGAATGTTTTTAACCACTAAGATATATTACCTCTTTGTCCACAAAAAGGAAGGATGAAATCAAAATCTCTGAGCCTGGCACAAAATGGATAACTAACAAAGCTGAATGTTCCCTTTCTGATGTCTTTGCATCTAACTACCCGAACTTGCCTAGCAACACCCAGATCATTCTCAAAATGCACATAATTGTGCTGTACTAGGATTGATAAAGGAGGGACACCGTGGAGAGAAATTACTAATTATTCCTAATTATACCAGATGGATGCAGGGAGATGGCCAGCAAGGACCTAAAAGGTGGAAACAAACTATTCCTGCACATATCACAATGTGTTCTTGACACATGAAAGAGAAGGTTATTGTATTGACTTTTATTATATCCAATTTCCAACCTCATGACTCCTATACACTTGATCACTCAGTGATTCAGCAAGAGATTGGCTTCTTGAAATGGGTGGTTAATCCTTTCAAGCTTTATATTTTTGCATGCCTATATATAGAGCCGGCACACAGCTTTTTGACAGTCACAACCTAGAAAACAGAGAAACTTGATTTAATTATTTGGTAATGTTCTCAGGCATAGTTGGCTATTTTGACACAAAAAAGAAAACCTTTGTTAAATTAGCAAACTGTGAAAAGAGCTGTCATATTAACCACTTACTGTTTTCTAAACATCTTCTTTAATGTTATATGAAATGTGGAAATATAATTTCTGCCAAAACAGAAAAAGTAAAGCAATTGATTTATTTTTTTTTAAAATAACATTGGTATTTATAATTAAACATGGGCATGTACCCTGTGATAAATGAATTAAAACTTTAACCCCGTCCATTTCAGCATAAGAAGTATCAGTGAGAAACAAATAGTGTATACTTTTTATAATTCTATTTTATTCTATAAATAAACTATCTTTGAAAAGCGATATGGCTGTAAAGGGAAAGTCTACAGACATAGATTAAAAGTTATATTCTATCATTCTTTAATTTGAGTTAAACACCATGTGTATTAGTTATTATTAACTGGGGTCTCCAGCTAATATCCTGCACCAAATTTCCTGCCTTGTGTACGAGGTACGTTGGAAGGAAACTATTATTGTTTATAAACTATTTACTTCCTTCCTATAAAAGGATTACATTTTCCAACAGTTGCAGTGTCTACTGTAGGACAAGTATAAAACTCCACCCCACTGACATTGAGTTTGATCATGTGATTTGCTTTGGCACATGGACTATGAGCAGATATGACATTTACCAAGTTTGAGTAGAAGCTTTACGAGGCGTTATGCTTTACTAGCCTTTTTTTCCCCCCTCTGAAATGAGAATTGCATGTTCCAAACAGGGACTGCTTTTCCATACTATGCCCTTGAATGAGAATTTAGTCAACACCTATAAATGTATAATAAATAAATAGTTCTTATTGCAAGTCAGTGACATTTGGCATTTTATATACACACGCTCAAATTGATTACGTACTATCTTATTTTCTATTTATCGAAGATGAATAATAATACTAGTTATGGCTTCCCTATGAACCTTAAATATACATTCAGAAAATGGTAGATCATCTATATAAAAAAATTGTGTATGGTATTCAGAGAAAATTAGGTAAACGGTTTTTTTTTGACACGCGATTGCTATGTTTCTGAAAGATAGCTTGACTTTAAATAAATGAATTATAATTCTAGATTTGCTATTATTGACTATCTTTGTCCATTAGGTGTCACATCTGTGAAAAGGAGGCAATAATACAATCATACCTTCCCATCAGTGCTGACAAATGGCTGGATTGAGAGGCAGCAAATAATCAACTTCTGAGAGTAACTGATCTAAAAAAGAAAGCGTGCCAAGCTTGGTGACAGCCTGTAATCCCAGTGCTTTGAGAGGCTGAGGCGAGTGGATTGCCTGAGCCTGAGTGTTTGAGACCCGCTGGGGCAACTTGGTGAGACCTCATCTCTACAATAAATCAAAAATTAGCCGGGCATGGTAGCGCATGCCTGTGTTTCTAGCTACTAGGTAGGCTGTGATGGAAGGATTGCCGGAGCACCCCAGCAGGTGGAGGCTGCGGTGACCAGGAGCATGCCGCTGCACTCCAGTTTGGGCGACGAAGTGAGACTCCAACTCAAACAAACAAACAAACAAATATAATATAATATAATAAAAAAGAAAGCATGGCTCTGGACAACAGTCTTCATTCTAAATTGTGTACTGATTCCACATTTTACCAGTGGTATTAAAATAAATACATTACAAAATTGATAAGTTAGTTTCTTTACCTAAACCCCAGATTATTGTAAGATTCAAGTGTTTATGCAAATATGATTTATTGCTTTTGTGATTAATGGAACACTCCATACTCATGTCTTCAAAAAGGAACATGTTGATCTATATGTCTATTTAAATGTTAGTATTATGCTGGTTTTGTTATCATGGACTTATAGTATAACTTGAAGTCAGGCTTTGTTCTTTTTGCTTAAGATTTCTTTGACTATTCAGGTTCTTTTATGGTTTCATACAAATTAAGATTTTTTTTCTAATTTTTTGAGAAATGGCATTGATATTAAGATAGGAATTGTATTGAATCTGTAAATTGGTTTGGACAGTATGATTAATAAGAACTAACAATATTAATTCTTCAAAACCATGAACATGGAGTATTTTTTCTATTTGTGTCATCTATAATTTCTTTTATCAGCATTTTGTAGCTGTCTTCGCAGAGATATTTCATCTCTTTGGTTAAATATATTCTAGAAATAAAGCCACATACAGCCAATGATCTTTGACAGAGTTGACAAGAACATACACTGAGGAAAGGATACTCTTTTCAACAAGTAGTGTTGGGAAAACTGGATTGCCGTATGCAAAAGAATGAAACTGAACCCATATCTAACATCATATGCCAAAATCAACTTAGGATGGCTTAAATAATTAAATGTAAGTATTGAAACTATGCAAATACTAGAAGAAAAATGAAAGAAAACTCTTTTGGATATTGGTCTAGGCAAATAATTTACGACTAAGACCTTAAAAGCACAAGCAACAAAACAAAAATAGACAAATGGGACTTAATTAAACCAAAAAGCTTCTACACAGCGAAATAAATGACTACCAGAATGAACAGACAACCTGCATAATGGGAGAAGATATTTGTAAACTATGCATCTAACAGGTAATTAATATCCAGAATTTACAAGGAACTCAAACATCGCAACAACAATGATGAACAAGTATTCTCATTAACAAGTGGGCAAAGTCCATGAATAGATATTTTTTAAAAGAGACATACAAATGGTCAAAAAGCATATGAAAAAATGCTCAATATCACTAATAACAAGAGAAGTGAATGGCTACTATTAAAAAGTAACTATTAAAAGTAGCAGATATTGGCAAGGATACAAAGAAGAGGGAATGCTTATACACTGTGGTAGGAATGTAAATTAGTATAATTTCTATGGAAAATAGTATAAAGATTTACCAACGAACTAAAAATTGAACTAACATATGATCTAGCAATGGTACTACTGAATACCTATCCAAAGGAAAATAAGTCATATCCAAAAGACAGATGCACTTTTATGCTTTTGCAGCACTATTCAGAATAGCAAAAATGTAAAATCAACCTCAATGTCTCCATTTGTGGATAATTGCAAAAAAAAAAAAAAAAAGGTGGTGTGTTTGTACAGTGGAACACTATTTAAGCATACAAAAATAAAATCATGTCTTTTGCAACAACATAGAGAAAACTGGCGGCCATTAGCTTAAGTGAAACAACCCAGATACAGATAGACAAATACTGCATGTTTTCGCCTATAAGAGAGAGGTAAATAATGTGTATGTAGAGTATGGAATGATAGACAATGAAGACTTGGAAGGGCGGAGGTACAAGAGGATATGAGAGGCAACAGTATTTCATGGATACAATGTACATTATTCTGGTGATGGATACATTAAAAGCCCTGACTTCATCACTACACAATATATCCACGTAACAAAAGTACACTTGTACTCCATAAATTTATACAAATAAAATAATAATAGCAAAAAAATATTCTAGCATGTGGAACTCCCTTGCTGATTTTGTTCCTAGTACTATATTTCCATTGCAAACTTATCATCTATTAAAATTATTTTACGCAAAAAATTAAAAATAAACTCTCAGGTTACATGACATAGTAAAGAGAGGGAGAAGCATCAGTTTTAAAAACAGACTTTAATTCAACTTTGAAACATGTAGTTATATGGCTCTGAAATATTTCTAACACTTACTTGTATTGATAAACAAGTATACTTGTATATCAGATTTATCATTTGTAAAATGAAGGTAAGATAATAATATAGGGTTGTTGGTTTCCATAAATAAACAAACCCATGCATTTAAATGCTTGACATCTAGTGGTGCTCCCACCTTCTGTAAATATGACATAACAGTGCTAGGATTACAAGCTTGAAAAAATACAGTGTTCTGAGTACAAAAAAGTACCATGTAGATAAAAACATCCATCAGAATTCAGTACAGTACACATTATTTCCCTGAACAATCTTCCTAAAAAATTACCCACATTTACAACTCCACTTCTCTGTCTTCAATATAATTTTAGTCCATGTTGTTTCATTTAACTGTGCAGTTACCTTGAGTCATGTATTAAACAAATGGAAAGGAAACATCTTCTCCAAAATAAGATATATCTGTTGACATTATAGAAAGCAGTATGCAGATTAAATTCTCAGAATAGTGATGATATGGGAATAAGTCATGCAATACTTACCTAAACATTGACTACTGAACTGTGAGCTACCATGTCATTACAGTAATTCCCTAATCAATAAAAGCTATAAAAAGTCCTGACACACATTAGACCTTATCATCACCATTAAAAACACAAAAATGGCTAAATGAGGGCTAATAGTGCTTGGAAGCAGAAACTTCCTTTTTTTTTTTGATACATATTACTTAGGTATATGTAGCCATTGTGATGACATAAGAATAATTACAATTCATATGGGTTTTTCAGACAATTTGAGAGTAATATCTTATGTAGTTCTGCAATTAGGCACAGAAAAAAAGTAGAAAAGATATGTTAAGATTTGTGAATTTTAAAATTTTAACATAAGTACAGAAAATTATATAACATGAATCCAGAACAAGAATTGAAATTTGGTAGCATTTTGTCAAATGTGCATCTTGTAAACAAATGAAACAATTACAGATGAAGCTGAAGCAGCCATTTTAAACTGATCTTCAATAATTTTGAAATCTAAGAAAATAATATTTTTAAGAATTAGTGGTAGTAAATGCATTCTACTAGACAATTTAACTCATTTGGAATTAATATTGTTCATTCCCTTATATAATCTTGAAGATGCTTAATTTTTTTTTTTTTTTTTTGAGTCTGAGTCTCACTCTCACCCAGGCTGGAGGACAGTGGCACACTCACAGTCACTGCTGCCCAGGCTGGTCTCGAACCCCTGGGCTCAGGCAATTCTCTCACCTCGGCCTCCCAAAGTGCTGGGATTATAGGTGTGAGCACCGTGCCCGGCCCGATGCTTAATATTTCAACCTTTAAATGACATTTATGAAAGTTGTACATTTATTCAAGATGGAAAGGGTACCAATGTACAAACTTAGTAAATGTGTTGAACATTCTATTGTCTCTATTCATCCATCCACTCCCAACTACTTTCATTCATACCTGGAAATAAAATTGATCTGATTCTACATGCTTTGTATTATGGGTGCCCCACCCAGTGCGCTCCCCCCCATCCAACACACATCTTACAAAGCCCTAAATACTCAGTGGATTTCAATGAGAGTTTTCTTGGCACAGAAATGAAGCCCCTGCTGATTTGAGCAATTTCTTTAGCAATCAGCCAAACAAAAATAATCTGTAGGTGATTATGGTCCTCATATCAGAATACAACCCATAATTTTATCATCTTCCTAATTTGTGACTGGCAGTTTAATTCATTATTTAGCTACAGGGAGAGAAAATCAGTGTTCATAATGATCTTCAAATTCTATTTGAAATGTTATGGAGTTTTAAGCATAACTTATATTTACAATTAGTTGGAATTACGTAAAGATGTGATAAAAATAATGTACTATTTTGGACTGTGTACACATCTTCAATTCAACTAATTAAACAGTGAAAATTTGGGTAATCAAAAGCTGTGTTGATTAACAGCAATCATTAAGAAAAACTAACTTCATGATTTATATGACCCTTCTTTTTTGTCATGCTACCACAAACTTCAGTTATAAGGACTACAAGTGTGTGTTGGTTACGTTTAAAACTTTAGTGTTCTATTCTCTTTTACACCAACACCCCCACCACCACTACATACATACACACACATGTTATGTACTGTAGAGACACTATGGACTTTTGCACATCGCAAAAGGTATTTATGTAATCATAATTCTTCCTATTTTCTGAGAAATATAGTTTTATTGGATCAAAAATGTCCTATTTTGAGCTTTCTGTTGTCTCTCTCCACTCATCCACTCCAGCCACTGTCATCAAACCTGAAGGCCAAACTAGATCTGAATTCAGGTGCTTTGTATTATGGGTGTTTTTCTTTTTTTACTCTGCTTAATACAAAGCTCTGATTCATTGTGGATTTCAGTAAGGGTTTTCTTGGCAGAGAAAAAAGGCACCTGCTGATTTTCTGCTTTATTGAGAAGCACCTGCTGCTTTATCAAGAGTGGGTCGAGGTAAGCTGCAGTATATATCTGATGATCAGTGTAATCCTGGTAGATAATTAAGAAATTTCCCTTCACCTATGCACACATTCATTTGTATAGTCGATACATATCTATTGAGTATCCAAAAGGAAAGTGTACTGAGTATTGAATGAAACATGCATGCCATTCACAAACTTTAGCAAATCCGTTAAATATAAGGGTGAGGACATAAACTGGCACACCATAGTTCTTTCTGTTAAATGGAATTGTGTGGACGTAAACGCCAGGACAAGGAGTGAGACAAATTAATAGTAAGCCTAACAGAAAAAGAAGTGTGGTGCCATACTAAAGAAAAGGTTAAGAAATAGCTTCAAGAACTCAGAAAGAGGTGAGTGTAATTTTCTTTTATTATGCTTTGAAAAGATCATGGAGGCAGCAGTATACTGGGTGTAAGCTGAAACAGAGGTGGGAAAGAGAAGACTCAGTAGAGGAGAAACCGTACCGAGAAGATATAGTAAGGGTATGACCTATGGCATTGGGAGTAAGAATATATGATATTCTGCTTCTGTATGCACTCCTGTGAATTTGTATGTGCACAAAGAAGACTGCACACCCCCTCCCCTCAGGAAAATGTCTAGCTAGAGTGATTACCAGCTCTAATAGGCATGGATTTAAATCTTAGCACCTTTACTTACTGGCTGTGTGATGTTGGTGACTGACCACCATGCTGTCTCTTATTCCTTTTATGCAATCTCTAGTGCAGAGGAATGTTAAAAGAATTAAATAACATAATGAATGAGAGCATTAGGTTTAGTACTATCATAAAGTCAGTATTCAAAAGCTTTTAAAAAATAATCTGTTCCAAATAAGGAAAAATAAAATGTAAATTTTAGAAGAGAAATTATCGATATGAGTGTTCATTCTTGTGTTGTCTTACTGGGACTACTGAATAGATAAAGTAGTTAAGATTCGATCCCTTCTCATTTCAAAATAATAAAAATATTAATAAAATAAGGCATTTTAAGAATTTCATTAACTATAACATCCATTTTTGAAGAAATATCTTGTGTAGAATTATTGTCCATCATCAATTTAGGTTGCCTGGGAGTCATGTGGCAAGATCATCAAGGACAACCTCGTGAGTAAAATCTTGTCATCCTGTTTGCCAGAACACGGTAACATTTGGCACGATCTGGCTTTCTCTTTTGAAACTCCATTTGTGTTTAGTTCTCAGGAGATATTATTTTAGTTCATTTTCTATTTCCTTGACCATTCTATATCTGTTTTCTTTGATGAGACCTCTTCTCTTCCTGCCTTCTGTTTGCCCTTACCTTTTTTAGTAATGTAATTGTAAGATAGTTGCCCTCACCTGACACTTTCTCTCTCTTTCTCCCTCTATCTCCCTCTCTCTATAGGCATGTATATATTTAAATATTAAGATATATATCTATTTTTATATGTTTATATGGAGTAAAGAGAATATATTTTTAACAGTGCAATCATTTATACCTATGTCTATCACATATATAATATATATAACCTTAGAAAATTTGTTCTGCAGCTAGAATAATTTATTATTCCTGTGGGAATGATTTCCAAATCTTATCTCCAGTTTTTACTTTTACCTGAGTACTCATGGTTTATTTTTTAAATTCCTATTAGACTTGACCATTTGAAGCCCCTTCCTCTGGCCATTTCAACTTGAACTTGCCTAAAAGATAAAATATTACCTTTCTATGCAACACAGTTTTTCTTGAATTCTTTTTTGATTTACGGTGCCACTCTTTTTCATGTCCCAAATGCCCAAATAATATTCTCCACCCATTTTTAGTGTTTTCAAATTACATAACATTGACACTATTTGTTCCTGTTGCTTACATCATTATTCAAAAGACCGTCACCTTGTATCTGAATATTGCCTTAGCACAATGAGTTTTCTGTTTGTCTCTAGACTTTCCATACAATTATATTTGGTCAGAAATTCTTTCTCATACCTATCTCAGTATCAATCCTCTCTTTGAAGCTCCTGATAAACATCTAGTCACTTATAAAATGTAAAAGTAGGATCACAATGAACAAAATATTCTGCATTAAAAAAATAAAAATAAACAAAACTGGTTCTCCAAGGGTGGCACTGGCTGTGAAAACCAGCAACTCTGCTGATGGAGAAGATGCTCTTAATTGGATGCAGATGAAAAATCTAGCGAGGCTTTCAGTAAGAGTAATATTGGTGAAAGGCAAATGAAGCAAGTCAGAAAAGTAACAGGAAAATCCTGCATATGAGAGAGCCAGAGCAGGACTTGAAAATCTCTTGGTACATCCCTGGCTCACCAGGAGGCTGCACATACATGTACAGAAGAACACAGGAGAAACCAACAGAAAATAAAAGTGAAGGTAGATATGAAAACTGATCTTTGAAAAGTGCTCCCAACTCACATTAAGGCCCATTTGTAAAGGGTGAAAGCCTTCCTAGTTTGAGGTTTTTGAAGACAACATTTGATCAATCACTGGGTATCCACTAAACTATGCAAAAAATGAGGGCAACACTCTAGGAAGCCAAGCATAAAATATAAAAATAAAATTATTCAAAATATATTAAGCAGAAACTCTAGCAGCTTCATACCATGGGGGAGATAGATTCTATAAATTTAGTCCAGGCAAGTTATTAAAATTAACCAACCAACAAACACATTTTAAATAAATATAAAAATTTTCAGAAAAAATTTCAGAATTGCTATAAATACAATATATTTTCAAAAATCTGCTATTTAAAAATGTTATAAGATATACAGTTGATCCTGAAGTCCTTCTTCCGTCTCTTAGTATGACCTCAGATGATTTCATAAGTGCCTGTAGTAGACAATATGCTGATGATAGATTATTAAGAATGGGTTTTCTTAATTCTGATATTCACACCAAATTGATTGTCATTTCTGTCTCCCAATCAGTCCTGTTTAAGGGTGTATAAGCTGAAAAAGATCTCAAATTTTTCATATTTTTAAATTACATTCTAATATGTAAGAAGGTCTTCCAATTTATCTATTGTCAAATATTTTGCCTCATAACAAATGCAGAGAACCTATTACTCAAGCTCTTACATCCACTTTGGCCTAATGGTGCTTGTAAATAATGCATTTGCATAATGAGCAATATTTATAAAAGCCAATTACCACTAATATGTATGACCTTTTGGCATCAAGTATGCTAATAACCTTTGAAATGTGTACTAGATTACATAGTGCTAAAACAAAACTTAGGTGTAATACAAACCAGGGACCCTTGTATACATAAGAATAAAGGTTATGTTCTATTTTGGCTGCACTTTTAAAGAGGTGTTAATTAGATATGTGATTTGAATTTAAATATTAATTCTGGTACATTTTCAAACAGAGACCATTACAAAGAAATAATGTAGAACTGACTAAAACTAGATGTAAGAGCCTTATTTTTACAAAGTATTTTCTAATGAAACAGTTAACAAAAGTTGATATCTGAGATTCAGATTTTCAAAATATTAATCCTCTAAAGGTTCTATATAATTTATATTGATAGGCAGCTACAAGTCTCTGGAATTTTTGTTGATTCATATGTGCTTAATATAAATAAATAATAAGTATTAATAATAATAATCAGGTTAAAGTTTGACTTTTTTCAAAAGGTTATAAAGTATTTTCAAATATTTAATTCACTTTTTTTCATTATGTTAAAAAATGAGTCAATTTCACCTAATGCTGGTAAATTTACAATTTGTTCTATTAAGGCAATTTAATTTCTGTATACTGCATTTTAAATTGTGTATTTATAATTATATATACTCTAGTACAGCAGCATAACCATAATGAGTTAATATAATAGAGCCACAGAGCTGATTGTGTTTTGCAGCAGCAAAGTACTAATGCAAATATACTGGAATTTGATTTTTGCTTCACTGCTGTGTTCTCTCCTGCTTGAATTATTTAGACATCAAAATTCAATTCTCTGAAACACAAATAATATTCAATTCCATATCAAATAATTTTCACCTTTGATAACATTACCACTGGATTGTTTTCACCTATCAGGCCTAATTCTAGACAAAAATGCCTAAATAGAGTTGGTTATTTTGAGTAATCCACACAGATTTTCAGTTCTGTCTTTGCCTTTTAATGACCTTGTACCCAGGTGACCTGAACTTTCACAAACACTCAGTGATTATTTAGGCTCATTCCTCGGCCTCCAGTCATGAAAGCTCATGTAGTTATTTCCTCTCAATTCATAAGTCTCCCATGTAACTTTCTTTTATTTTCTTCCTAAAAAATTACACATATTCAATTTTCTCAACACTGCTTTGGTAGCCAATTAGTGTGACATAATAATTGCAATGATTTAATTAAAAAATATGGCATGTGCAAACCCACTTGGAGATGCCTACATGATTTGTAATTTTACTTTCTTAAGCCTCATGAAGTCTAGTAGTGAAAGACAAGAATACAATGTAACATATACTGGGTGCTATAAGTATCAAGGTGTATGATGATGCTGCTGTTAGGCCTTATTTATTGATTTATGTTTCAGTGATAATTCTTGGTCAAAGGTGGAAACAAATATTGAAAAATTATTTTTCATCTGAGTCATCTGGAAAGGTATCATGAAAAATTTGTCATTTACTCATTATTCTGAAGAAAGGCTAAAAGTTTTATAAATAGAAATGTAAAATATTTTAGGATAAGCTGGGGGTAAGACAAAGAAGGTTAGTTAACAGTAGCAATTAATAAAAGGAAATAAAATCATGAAATGTCTACTTTGGAAAATAATGGCAAATCCTATACATAAGATCAAAATCATTCTCAGCATTGAAACATGGGGGTATATACTCAGTGTTAGCTGAGTCCATGTAGAGGAAGAAAAACCTTATCATGAAACAGTTGTAGTAAGTATAAAAGTAAGAATATAATATTAGTGGCAATAGTGTTCTGTAAGCTAGCATGATAATCATGACACAATCAATTCAAGAGGTAGATAAAGTGTGACAGTTAATGCCACACATTTGCACACAACCATATGTATATTTAATAATTTTGGTTGTGAGTTTTAAAGATAGAGTTTAAATATTGTCATGGGAATACTCCTTCACAAAGAGGCACAGAGAATTTTGGAAGAAGATTATAAAATGAATAAATGTAGGGCAAAACTTGATGTTAAGCCAATACATACATCTATGTGTAGTGTCAAACCTTTTCCTTTTGTATATTATTCTCCATGTCCTGACTTTATGGCAAGGTTTGTTTTGTAGAATGTCCTGAAAAATATATATTATCTAAATTGAATATACTTCAATTTAGTAGGTGATAATGTTTGTAATTTTATTTTCTCCCTAAACATTTTGCTTTTGTTCATTTCTCAGTGTTATAACTTTTCTGAATGCTTTCCCAACTTTTTAAGCTTGAGGTCAGCAGGCTTAAATGCTGCAAAGACAGCTAACTTATAACTCAAAGCCTGAAGCCTATATCATACTCTCTCAGAGGGTTCAAACATCTTTTAAAATACAGCCAAAGGAAATAGGGGAAAAATTGATAACAAATCTGGTGTTTGTGCTATTTTCAGTGGAAGCATGCCCGTTACTTAAAACCTCTGAACAGCAGTTAGCTATTAATTCTGCAAGAGTTGCTCATGACTAAGAGCAAAACACAAAGATCATCTCATGGCATGGAACACTTTAGGCACTGGGGTTTGTGAGTACTCACAACTAGAAGGACATTAAGCTCTGAAGGCCATTCTTTGGACCACAGGTCCTTCCTTATTCTCCTCGACTCCCTCCTCATTTCCTAAAGCCTTCTCCACACATATATCACAGAGAACATCTTTCTCCACATTTTTTTATTCCTTTAAAAAAAATTTTTTTGTAGCCTAGAAAAATGATAAATAAATGTCTAAGTACAACTCATAAATAAACTGTTCAATTCTTGTAAACTGAATGTATCCTTGAAATCAGCATCTGGATAAAGAACAAAATATTCTAAGATCACACAAAAGAAAAAATATGTTGAAAAGGAACATTTTTATAAAAGAAATACAGGTACGTCAATTAAAGTGGAGGTATGAAAGATCATTCCTTTCCCATGTATATGTATAAGCTTACTCCAAAAATGATTTCATGAAAGACTTTCTAAGGGATATTTGTATGACTGTTTAAAAGCTTTTGTGATAATAAATGATATGGGGACATAGTGAACTAAGGCTAATCAAATGGGTTTATCACCTAGGAGATCTTGACAAACTCAAACTCCAGGGCTTACTGCCTGATGATTCTCAAGTCAAGATAGAAATGAGGAAAAAACTTTTTGTCTATTCTAGATCTTTTTTTTTTTTCTACCTGGAGAGAACTCATTTAGTATAACTTGTGGCCTCTCTTCATCTTTCACACTTTCTTTCCCCCTAGGATAGTGATTCATCAATTTATAAATTTGGGGCAAATGAATTGGTCGTCCTAATATTATCTCTGTCCTTGGAGTGAGCATTGCCTTAGGAGTGAGCTTCCTCCATGGAGCAAGCAGAATTGGCTCCATGAACGTGCCACGTGTACGGCCATACAGAACCTATTACTAAGAAGACCCCACCTTGATTTCATGCTCTGCCGTTGCCATCTCAAAATTCTTAATGCTTTTATCTTTGAACTTGTATTATGAAAATGAAGTCTGATAGGAAAATGGAGCATGCTTAGGAGCAGAGGAGATAAACGCAATATATGTCTGCTCTTTTTGCTGCCTCGTTAATAAATGGCATTCTATATACCCCAGGAACACAGAATTCCCGTGGAGCCCATTTTTAGGAGTTTAACGAGATTCAAGGTAAACTTAATTCAAGGTAAGCCTGTTACATTTCAGACTGAAAAAGCAGGAGTGCTGACAACCTAGAAAGACCAAGTTTGCTCTTCAAACTAGAGCTTGCTTTGAATGCAGAAGGAGGGCAGTGGTGTTTAAAAAAAACATGGACAACCAATACAGTCTTTCGTACCCTTTATTATTTGCATTACTTCTGTGTAGTAGCCAGCCACTATATTGAAATAATAACATACAAGAAAGGGGAAAAATAGGGCTACTCTTAATTCCTTTTCCTTTCAATAATTCCTCACTCATCAGTACACCGAAGGCAGAATGAAGGTAGAATGTGCACATATCAAAAAGTGAAATAAAAACTTTGTTATTTGTTTTACACTATTGTTGTAAGAATAAAATACATATGTTGTATATGAGCTACAAAGTAGATTATGTAGTTTTGATAATTCTGTGAGTTAAATTATCTAAAATCTCATTTAAAACTGTCATTGCACAAAATAAAAATGGTAAAATTTATGCAAATAATTTAAAATGTTATTTTTTCTTTAACTATAATGACACTAAGTAGCAAATTAAAATGTCATGACTAAAGGGGAATGATAAACCATGGACAAAAAAGACCTTTATGTTTTTGTATCATTAATGGTAATTTTTTTTTACAACTTTTTAAACAAGTTCCCTGAATTTTCATTTTGCCCTGGGCGCCACATGGTATGTAGCTGACCCTGGAGGCAAGCATTCCCCTCTGCCCCTTCAGGGACTAGATTAAATTGTCCAGCAGAGGAAGCCTGCTGCTATGCTGTGACTAGGTAGATAAGTGTACCTGATTCTCGTGCTTAATTAACAAGTCATTTGGCTCTCACGTTGAGTTGCATTGTCAAACTTCACTTCCATGGGTAATAACAATATTTGGTATATGTTTTCACTTTTTTTTCTATCTTTCGGTTTGTCCAGAAGAGCTAGAAAGAAAGATGCTATTTTTTTAAACTTTCTCAGAGATTCTAACATCTGCTTGTAGGAAGAACCACAGGTGTATCTGATTTCCAACATAGTTTTGAATTGCAATACATCCATAACAGGAAATCTGACTAAACTCTGTAGGTCATACCAACACTAACTTCCTGATGTTGAAATTGTGCTGTGGGGAACTGGGTAAAGCACGTTTGGGACTTTCCTTCTCATGTTTCTGCAACTTTCTATGAGCCTATGATTATTTCACAAAAAGAAAAAATAACAATTCCAAATTTATTAACTTTATCTTAATTATACTACCTCATGTTGGCTATTTGCCTGAACATAGTGATAATTCTAATACTATTGAAATTAATAATAGCAGTTAATAATTAATATTTGCTATGTGCCAAATATTATGTTAACCTACAGCATAGTACAGGTAATATTTAAGTCATAGGTTTTCAATAAAGATTTGAATAAATGCATGAATTACAGATAAGTAAATTATAATGTTTGAGGTTACCAAATGAGATAAGAAACTACTATAATTTTATACCCAGTGAAAGGAACAATATTATAAATTGAATTTTGATTTTAATAGCTAGAGAAAATTACTAACATTATAGACTTCAGGATAACTCTTGAACTATTAATTCAGTACTAAGCTACAGTATATATTTTTAAAACTTCCAATATAACTTTGATTAAATTGCAGCCATCTTCCAGGAGTATGAAATTCCAATTATAAAGTCAGTATTAGCAGTTTCTTTTGGTTTATATAGAACATTATGCTGTGTCATGAAATCCAGTATTTAGGTAACTGTTTCTTTCTTAAGGCAAGATAGCCAATCTCTGCATTCAGTAAAGATAATTCTTTCGAAAGGGGAATTTTGGAAAAATTAATATCAAAATTAATGACTTGGTAATTGTTTTAAAATATTATATTATGAAGTATGAATTTATATGCTGACAGGTAAATAAAATATTAATTCTTTTGTTATAGTGCATATATATTTGGAAAAACAGATGGTTAAAAGAAGTCGATTTTACAGTCAATATTTATAGAAAAATGTTCATTATCAAGCAGAATTCAGATTATTCAGTGATGCAATGTTCTTTTTAATTTTGAAATTTAATTTTGTTATTTCCAGTCCAGTTATATTCATTCTACTAACTCAAGATGTTCTAATGTGCCATTCTCATTCTATCTACAAATGATTTTTTAAAATACTGCAACTCTGTTTCCTTAAAATAAAGTCTTTTGGTGTTTTCCATGTTATTTTTATCATGACAATTTGGTTCAAAGCATTCTCTCCACCCAGGATCCCTTTCTTTCTTAATTATGCCTAGCAAAGTCTCACTATGCTTAAAGTCCAGTTCAGCAATCACAATTCATAGGAATAATCATTTATGTGTCAGGAGTTTTGTCAAACATTATCCAAATTACCAAGTAGTGACATTGGTATAACATTCCAGTATAGTAGGCACTATTATTATCCTTACTTTACAAATTAGGAGATCTGGGGTTTGGGAAAGCTAAGTCATTTGCCCAAACCCACAACAGTAGGATGTTATGGGTTTGGACTATGTAAGAATTCTGACTACTCAGTCACACAGACTATATGAAGAGGCCTTGAGACTTCAGGGAAAGGGAGAGAGGTCAAATCACCATCTTCACCAAGGCATGTGAGTGAAATCACTTTGTTTTTCAAGAGCACAGCAGCTGCTCACTAAACCAGTCAATGTCATAAGGAGAAGTATAATTTTCCAACTGGGGTCTTTTCAAATTTCTGACCCATAAAATTATAAGACTTAAGGAATATAAACTCCAAGAGAATTAAACATCAAGCTATTGCTGTAAACGAATATGCTAGAATGCAGTCATAATCAAGATCTACCTTCTTAATTTTTTAATTTACTAATTTTATTGATGAAGGGGGATAAGACAATTACAGATAAACCTTAGAAATAGATAACTTGATATTTCAGTAAAATATTTCAGTATATTAAATTTTCTCTGTTTTGGAATCCTATTTTAGGTGTATTCTAGAGTGTGTAATTCAGTATTTAAAAATTTTAATCCATCATTCTTCAGTGGTTTCATGGATAAGAAAGTAATAACTCTTCTACAGTATTCCTGAAAAGCACTTTATATGTAATTTGCATTCT